>NC_073252.2:47715000-47850000 GCF_029289425.2 Pan paniscus
TATTGTTTGTAGAGACAGGGTCTTGCTATGTTCCCCAGGCTGGTCTTGAACTCTTGGCCTCAAGCAATCCTCCTCCTCCTTCGGCCTCCCAAAGTGCTGGGATTATAGGCATAAACCACCGTGTTCGGCCTTCACATCAAAAACTTTATAAATGTGCGGGGAGGGGGTAAAAACATTGAATTAAAACCAGGTTTAGTGTGACTAAAAACATGCTACCAGATTAATTTTGATTGTTGTGTTAAAATGTTTACAAGCTGCACTTTAGGCAGATAATTAGTACTAAATGAGAGACACTACTTAGATTTAATTTTAAGGATTAATTTTGGAGATCAAACCCATTCTTGAAAAAAACTTGTAACCCGATTTTTGTACTGTTTTGTTTCTGTATGTCTGACTCATTTAAATTGCAATTCTCAGAGCCGTTTCTAGCAGTACCTCTTGGCCTAGATACTTTTCTGTCCAGCAGACACTGATTTTCAAACTAACAGAATTGAAAAAAGATTTTTTATATACATCAATTTGGTAATTAGTTTCATGTTTTTCTTGATGGTTTTCTGTGTTCTAATCTGAACTGTTTGTCCTTTTTGAATTGTTGAGTAACTGTTGAGTTGGGGCTTTGCCATTGTTCTGGGTTTCCCTTTGCGCCTCAATTTATGATCTGTTTCCTAGATCTATGGCTTTGTTGGTTTGGTGTAGGACATCTTCCAATAGCTTAGAGACCTTCCTGTCTGTAAAGTTCTATTTTGCATTGGATTACTAAGTTTAGCTACGTAGAGAATTCAGGTTTGGTGAAGAAATTTATTTTATTTGTTTTTGAGACAGCGTCTCACTCTGTTGCCAGGCTGGAGTGCAGTGGTGCGATCTCAGCTCACTGCAACCTCTGCCTCCTGGGTTCAAGCGATTTTCCTGCCTCAGCCTCCTTAGCAGCTGGGACTACAGGCCTGTGCCACCATGCCCAGCTAGTTTTTGTATTTTTAGTAGAGACGGGATTTCACCATGTTGGCCAGGATGGTCTCAATCTCTTGACGCTGTGATCCGTCCGCCTCGGCCTCCCAAAGTGCTGGGATTACAGGTGTGAGCCACCATGCCTGGCCAGAAATTTATTTATTTATTTTATTTTTGAGACGGAGTTTTGCTTTTGTTGCCCAGGCTGTAGTGCAATGGCATATCGGCTCACGGCAACCTCCGCCTCCTAGATTCAAGCAATTCTCCTGCCTCAGCCGCCTGAGCAGCTGGGATTACAGGTGTGTGCCACCAGGCTCGGCTAATTTTTTTTTTTTTTTTTTTTTAGTAGATAATGGGGTTTCACCATGTTAGGCTGGTCCTGAACTCCTGACCTCAGGTGATCCACCTGACTTGGCCTCCCAAAGTGCTGGGATTACAGGTGTGTGCTACACTGTTCTTTGACCCAGAAATTTATTTTAAATCTTGGTCTTACATATGGAATCTTTCTTAACTCTGAAATCACTTGGAATTTTACCATTGTTCTTATGGTTCACAACTGTATCTTGGGCTTATTTAATACATTGTACTGGTCACTCACTGAATCTTGTCATTGTATAAACTTGCTCTTCAGATACGAGAAATATTACTGAACTGATTGTTCTTTCCCCATCTACCATCTCGATCTTTGTTCTCTGGAATTCTTGTTTGGGTATAAGCCCTGGACATGTGTTTCTGTTAATTTAATCTTTCAATTTTTGTAGATATCAGGTCTTGCTATGTTTCCCAGGCTGGTCTTGAACTCTTGGCTTCCCAAAGTGCTGGAGTTACAGGCATGTGCCACTGCACCTTGCCTAATTGTCAACTTTTAAAAACATCCCAAAATTTAAGTTGTGTTAGTTTCTTTTTTGGGTGTGGGTGTGTGTGTGGGGTGGAGTTCTCTCATCGCCCAGGCTGGAGTGCAGTGGCACTATCTCGGCTCGCTGCAACCTCTGCCTCCTGGGTTCAAGCGATTCTCCTGCCTCAGCCTCCCAGGTAGCTGGGACTACAGGTACACACCACCATGCCCGGCTAATTTTTGTATTTTTAGTAGAGACAGGTTTCATCATCTTGGCCAGGCTGGTCTCCAACTCCTGACCTCAGGTGGTCTGTCCGCCTCAGCTTGGCCAGGCTGGTCTCCAACTCCTGACCTCAGGTGGTCTGTCCGCCTCAGCCTCCCAAAGTGCAGGGATTACAGGCGGGAGCCACCGCGCCTGGCCAATTGTGTCAGCTTCTAAGACCACCCCCTCATCTGTTATAAATAAATATCAACATACCTTTTTCTTATCTCTAAGGTTATTAATGATAACCTGTTTAAAACTTTGTTTCCAAGATGCTTTGTTTTCCTGTTGCTTTGGCTTCTGGTTTTCATGTTAGAAAATTTCTTAAGGTGTTTGGTGATCCTTGGGTCATATTTAGGAGTGGAACATTTTAAATGCTAATTGAATGTTACGTGTGTGGGTCTGGCAGGGTGCTTTTCAATCACTGGCTTCACTGTTGGGTGATATGGCTGTGTCATTTTATTGAGAAATCACTTGATACATTTCCTTGTTTTGTTTTCTCAAGCTGGTCAGGCTTACCAGAGGTGTCTTACTCTCCTCCCTAAAGGATAAGAAAAGGTGGTCAGTTTCTGATCCCAGTGGAAAAAGAGGTTGAGGGATCTCAAAAAGTAAACTGTTTATTTTCATCACTGTGCCTATTCAGTCCAACAGCTCTTTTCTAACTTGCTTAAGAGAGTACATCTCCAGTTTTCTGCCAGGGTTCAGGAGTCAATTGCCAGCAGTATAGAGGATCTGGAGGTTTAACTAATTGTTAAGTGACTTTGAATCGATCTTTTGACCTGTTTCATCTATGTTTCTACGGGTACTTGGGCTGCCAATTCCTAAATCTTTGCGGGGAGTCAGGGTGTTCTGTGATGTAATCTGTGATATAGTCTGTGATATCCACACTGCTGACAGCTGGCAGAATATTTTTTCCTTCCTTCTTTCTTTCTTTTTTTTTTTTTGAGACAGAGCCTCACTCTCTTGCCCAGACTAGAGGGCAGTGGCACGGTCTTGGCTCCCTGCAACCCCCACCTCCTGGGTTCAAGCGATTCTCCTGCCTCAGCTTCCCAAGTAGCTGGGACTAGAGGGATGCGCCACCAGGCCTGGCTAATTTTTGTATTTTTAGTAGAGATGGGGTTTCACCATGTTGGCCAGGCTGGTCTCGAACTCCTGAAATATTATCTTATCCCCCCATTCCCCAGTTTTTTTAGATAACTCGTTTTTAGTGTGACTTCAGAAGAGACTGGGCATGACACAGATTATTTTTTGTAGCTTTTTTGTGTAGGTGGGTGATTGGTGTAAGGTTTAGGAGAACAAAAAAGGACAGGTAAATTAATATTAACAGGGAGCTCAGTACCCCTGCTTCTAGAATTTGACCAACAAAGTGAAATTTACAAATAGTTGGCTGGTTTATTATCAAATTAACCTGTGTTTACTAATGGGTAGTGTCATGTAGCTTTGATCTCAATTCTCAAAACAGTTTTGTAGACTCTGGTTAGAATCCCACTTTTTCTCAAGTAATGAGCTTTCTAGGTCTGTTGTTCTGAATCAGATTTTGATACCTTTTGGTTTAGTAGGTGTCTGCTACCAGGTGAGTTAATTTCTCTTCCTTGGGTCCTGGGTTTCCTTTTTTGTCTGTTTCTTTCCTAACCTTCGATGTGTATAGGGTTGCAAGTCATGTAAGCATAATACTCTTTACATCCTGGGATAGTATTTGCTTCTTTGTACTTGGTTGTGCACAGTTGAGAATACAGTGTGGGTGTGGAACACCTGTCCAGGTGCCAGTTCATGCTGACAGTTTTGAAAGGTAGTCTCATTAGAATCCAGTTATTAAGCCTGTCTGTTGTATACATGAGAAACTAATTTAGTCTCTGCTTTTACTATTTTAGTGCTTGGGAAAGTTTCTTTTTGTAGTTAAGACTAGTACTTTAAACGTATGTTTAGGGCCTTTGAGGTATTAGGAATTTTGGAAACTGGAAAGATACAATCTTTCTATCACAGTATTTGTGTTGATCCTGAAATGTCTGAGTTTATTTTGTTTGGAGTGAGTTTAACCTGAAATGTCAAAACCTAGATCCATAATATAGCATCACATCTCAATAAATTTATTTGGAAGCAGTTTCTTAATAGTGCAGTTTATCAATGAACTAACATTTAAGGATGACCCTAAACTATCATAAAATTTGATTTTTTTTGAAAGCTACCTTTCCCTTTTTTTTTTGGTGGGGGGGGAGGTGGTGGAGAAAGGATCTTCTTGCTCTGTCGCCCAAGCTGGAATGCAGTGATGTGATCACAGCTCACCTCAGCCTCAACCTGGGCTCAAGCGATCCTCTCACCTCAGCCTCCTGAGTTGCTGGGACTGCAGGCAAGCACCACCACATCCAGCTTTTATATATATATATATATATATATATATATGTATATACTTTTTTTTTTTTTTTTTTTGAGACTGAATCTCACTTTGTTGTCCAGGCTGGAGTGCAGTGGTGTGATCTTGGCTCATCACAACCTCTGCCTCCTGGGTTCAAGTGATTCTCCTGCCTCAGCCTCCTGAGTAGCTGGGACTACAGGTGCACGCCACCACATCTGGCTGATTTTTGTATTTTTAGTAGAGACGAGGTTTCACTGGATTGGTCAGGCTGGTCTCGAACTCCTGACCTGGTGATCTGCCCGCCTCAATCTCCCAAAGTGCTGGGATTGTGTGAGCCACCTTGCCCGGCCCAGTTTTTTTTTTTTTTTTTTTTTTCATTTTTATTTTTTGAGACGGAGTCTCGGCTCTGTCTCTCAGGCTGGAGTGCAGTGGCGCAATTTTGGCTTACTGCAACCTTTGCCTCCCAGGTTCAAGCTATTCTCCCGCAGCCTCCCGAGTAGCTGGGATTACAGGTACACGCCACCACACCTGGCTAACTTTTGTATTTTTAGTAGAGATGGGGTTTCACCATATGACCAGCCTGGTCTCAAACTCCTGAGCTCAGGTGATCCGTCCACCTCAGCCTCCCAAAGTGCTGGGATTACAGGTGTGAGCCATTGCACCCGGCCTAATTTTTAAAATTTTTTGTAGAGATGGGGTCTTACTATGTTGCTCAGGCTGGTCTCCAACTCCTGTGCTCAAGTGATGTGCCTGCCTCGGCCTCCTGAAGTGCTGGGATTACAGGCATGAGCCACTGTGCCCAGCCTAAGATACCTACTTTTGACAGGGTTGAGAAGGGTATATCCTTTCTTTAATACTAGCCATATTCAAACTGTTATTAGGCATAGTTAGGAGTCGCCTGAAAATTTCCAATGAGGTAAAATGATTCTAGCAAGATAAATATTCAGTTGTGCAAATGGAGTCTGCTTGTCCTGTTAGTTGGTAACAGTTGCTTTTAATCTGGTAAATTGGGTAAGGGTTGATTATAAGCTGGTTGGCATTTCAAAGAGGCTTGTAGGCATCTATATCAGAATCACTTAGAATTGTTTGGGAGTGTTGCCTGGGATTCTGTATTTCACATACACCTCGTGATTTTTTTTTTTTTTTTTTTTTTTTTTTTTGAGACGGAGTCTCACTCTGTTGCCCACACTGGAGTGCAGTGGCACGATCTCAGCTCACTGCAATCTCTGCCTCCCGGGTTCAAGTGATTCTCCTGCCTCAGCCTCCCAAGTAGTTGGGATTACAGGCTCCTACCACCATGCCTGGCTAATTTTTGTATTTTTAGTAGAGACAGGGTTTCACCATGTTGGCCAGGCTAGTCTTGAACTCCTGACCTCAGGTGATCCGCCTGCCTCGGCCTCCCTGTGTGCTGGGATTACAGGCGTGAGTCACCGCCCCTGGCCTCCAAGTGATCTTAATTGCATAGTAATGTGTTAAGGACTTTAATGTGTTAACTCTTTAAGATAGAGTTAAACACACTGTTTCCTAAGGGTTTGTTTTTACATCTTCTGTAAAAACAAAGGTATATGTTTTACTAAACCAGCATTTTAGTTGTGGACCCTAAGTCTACCTTGAAAAAAAAAAATGATATGATTTTTAACATTCTAATGAGTACAAGATGACAGTGAACAACAGTAATGTACCAAGTCAGGGAAAGTAGGTGGTGGGGGTGGCTACAGGCTGGGAACATGGTGAGTTGCTTGGTATTGTTTTAAAATTCTCTACAGCCAATACACTCCCCTTATTGTCTGTATCTTGCCTCTGCCCTGATCTTAGCCATCCATTGCATTATTATGAATTGGTAATCAACAACTCTGATAGAAATTGACTTGCTATTTTCTCTAATTGGGCTGGTTATATATTGCCCTATTGTCCTTAGCGCCTTTTCGATTCTCAAGAAGGTTGCATAATTCCAGCAGCCTTCCATGTAAATGGCAGTAGTATAGAGTAGCTGAGATAAAGAATAGTCTCCAGGGGACTGACTATATAATATAGGAAGTTGAAGCAGTAGGGTAGTTCCTAAATGTTAATAAATTTCCCCCAGTAAGCCCTGTAAAGGCAGGGAATTGGAGCGGGGGGTGGGGGGTAGGGGGCAGGTGTTCTCCCAAGGGCAAGGAGAAAGGACCTTACAAAATTATTGTATTAAAGTCTGAAATGCTTTATAGGATTTAGAGCCTAAGTAGGAGCATGGTGTTCTTGTAATAGCAATCCAAATCTGTTATTTTAGTTGTTAAGGGAGAAATTCTTTAAAAGTCTTCAAAGAAATTAGAGATAGGCATTAATTTATTAAACAGTGATAATAGAGGTTATTGGAATCTATTTTGGGAAACTTTAAGTCATTTGGTATTGGGAAGAGAGTACTTCAAGGTTAATTTGTATACATTTAATTTTGTTATAAGAGGCTGTACTCTGTTTGCACTCTAGAATTAGGAAGGTTACTTTCCTGACTTTTGTATTTCTCAGGAAAAAAAGAATTGGAAGAAACTTAAGAGGTCTGTTAATGCCAGTACCTAAACGTGACATTTAACATGGCATGGAAGCTATGCTTTGAATAAACACTTGAGAAAAGGAATTACATAATTTCTTTTTTGTTGTATGGATGGCTTTGGATTATACAGAGCTTAACATTTATATAAAACACCAGTCTGAGACTGATGAAGTGAAAACCTTTTTATTATAAAATAAAAATTGGAAGAATGGCATTTTATTACAGTATAGTTAAGAGATTGGCTAAGGCAGTAAATAAAACTTAAGAAATGCTCAAATTTGTTGTAAATTGCTTTTATAATCATTGATATATAAAGCATGCTACTACTAATCAATTAGTTTTATGTATTAAGACCTATCAGCATGTCTTTTTTTAGTATCTGGTTGACTTAAACATGATGTTCTCTGTACCATTTAACATTTTCAAGACATATTCTCCCCAAGCAAATTCTGTTGGAACCAAGTGTTTCCAGTTCTAGAAGTTTACTTCTAGAGTCTTCATATGAAATTTACAGTTGGGCTTTCATAGGGTTTTAATTTGCACTGAATCCTTCCTTCTGAAAGATTACTTATGTTTAAAGTATAATGTAGCAGTGCTTTTGTCTTACAATTAAACTCTTATAGCACTCATGCATTTTTTGCACTGTCTTTTTTTTTTGACTTAAGCTTTTTTCTCTTGAATGAATACCTTTAACATAGAACTTATTAGTTGAAAAGGTAAGGCAACTACTGGAATGTTAACACATCACATAAAATTTTTAAATGATGGGATTGTTTGGAAAGTTAGCTTATGCTAAGGAGCAATTTCCAGTTTTCTTCGGAATGTTTATGAGGCAGGGTATTGAGGGCAGGAAGATTTTGTGGGGGTGTTCAATCTTTGTAATCTGCTGGGCTTGCTATCAAATGTGACACCACTACAAGTGCTGGTAAGCATTTACCATTTTATGTTACAACATTTTTGGAAAATGGTAAATTGAATTTGATGGCTAAGAGCAATAATGTTAGCAAAAGTACTCATTATAAATGCACTATTATTTCACTATTCCACTTTTTACTTTTATGTCTCAAGAACTTTTAAAGGAATGCGGGTCACTTAGTGCTGGTCTGTTAAGAGAGAAGTCACCATTATGTTGGGTCATGGTGTGGTGCTAAGCAGGTCTGCTCCTCAACAAACGACCTCTTTGTCTGTAACCAGCTTGTGATTTGCCTTTTTGTTCTAAAAAATCAGAGGCCGGCCGGGCACGGTGGCTCACGCCTGTAATCCCAGCACTTTGGGAGGCTGAGGTGGGTGGATCACCTGAGGTCAGGAGTTCTAGACCAGCCTGGCCAACATGGTGAAACCCCATCTCAACTAAAAAAAAAAAAAAAAAAATTAGCTGGGCGTGGTGGCAGGCGCCTGTAATCCCAGTTACTTGGGGGGCCAAGGCAGGAGAATCACTTGAACCCGGGAGGCGGAGGTTGCAGTGAGCCAAGATCGCGCCATCGCACTCCAGCCTGAGGGAAAAGAGTGAGACTTTGTAAAAATAAATACATAAATAAATCAGAGGCCAGAATTTAATGGTTTTTGTTATTCTAGGTTCTGCCATGATTCTATGAGATTCTCTGAGAGGCCTTGATCCTATAGTGGGATAATATAAACTTTCAAAACAATTTAAAATAATCCTTTTTAGACTTATTAAAATATGTGGGGCATTCTATTTAGCAGATTTTTCAAAGTTTCTAGTTTAATACATTCAGTGGAATAGATTATTTCAAATGAATGCTTTTGTGGCCCAGCTCTGTCATTTGCCCAGTGATATTGGGTAAATTAACCATCTCCAAGCCTCAGTTTTTCCAAGTGTAAAATTATATTACCTTTCTTAGGAATGGACATTAAATGATAGTCATGTAAAAGTGCTTGAGGTTAGCAGTTCTCGGCCTCATTGTGAGGTTAAACATTTTGAGGCCCCATCCCAGGCTTATGCAGAATCTTCAGGGGTGGAGCCGAGGAACATGTATTATTAAGATCATTAGGTGACTCTGATGCTGAGAATTGAAAACCAAAGCTTCACATTTGTTGATATTAACCATGTTTAAGAGCTATGGAAATCATGCATCTGAAAATACCAAATGTTAATACTTACATGTGCTGGGCATACTGAATACAAAGAGGAGTGTGATGTGGCCAGGCTCGGGAGTAGAGACAGCCATCAACCATGATAGAAGGAGTGCCCTTTCTCGAAGTTTGCCTCGGCACCCTCAGGGAACTCCCTACTTTTGCTTCTGCAGCTCTTCTGGACTTCCTTGGCCGATGAACCTTCAGGAGATTTGACACAGAAGCCCTATGATTTTGGTGACTAATTAGGAAAGAGAAGATGAGCAGAAGGGAGGAGTCAAGGTAGGCTAAGAGTTTGTAGATTACAGGATAGCTGTGATCCCATTTATTGAGATTGGAAATCAAGTCAAATAAGCAGGTTTTGTGGGGGAATGGAAGAATGTATAGTTTGGGGATCTAAACTTAAGTGTTTGCGTGGTATCCAAGTGGGTATATCTAGTAGAGAATTGGAAAATGATTTGGAATTCAGAAGAGGGGTTAGATCTGGAGAGAGCAACAGCATGGGAGTGAATAAGAGCACGTTGCAGAGTGGGAAATGAAGAGAACCAAAGACAGAGGTCTGCTGCAGGCCACTTGAATGACTGAAAGATACCATAATTGAACACCACCAATGCATAGTCCACCTTGTGCACCCCCACAGCAAGCTGTTCCTCTTACTAGCGCAGTAGACTTGGGCATTTATGCTTCTGTTTTCTCATGTGTAAAATGGAAATAACAGTAGTGCCTACATCAGGGTTGTGAGAATTAAAGAAGGATTTCTAAAGTACTTACAACAGTTACTGGAACACAAGTGCTCAATAAGTTAATTGTTAACTGCACTGCCTTTACCTATTGATATAAATTCGATTTATGACACTTCATGGTAGAAATAAATTCGATTTCTAATAAGATCCAATTCCTATCCCACTTATAACCAATGGAATCTTCCTCAGTGATTTGAGCCTGTGTTGATCATCATCTCTTAACTTATTCTCTGCCATGCAATGTACCACTTAAATATTGATGCTGTTGCTTTAACCTGTTTATGATATTTGTTGGACTTCTTCCTTCAACTGGAATGTAAGCTTTCCTAAAGGATTAGAGATAGGCCTTAGGGTTTTTTATTTTTATTTTTTGAGATGGAGTCTCACTCTGTTGCCCGGGCTGGAGTGTAGTGGCGCAATCTCAGCTCACTGCAACCTCCGCCTCCCAGGTTCAAGTAATTCTTCCTGCCTCAGCCTCCCGAGTAGCTGGGAATACAGGTGTCTGCCACCACGCCCAGCTAATTTTTATTTTGTATTTTCCGTAGAGACAGGGTTTTCCATGTTGGCCAGGCTGGTCTTGAACTCCTGACCTCAGGTGATCTGCCTGCCTCGGCCTCCCAAAGTGCTGGGATTACAGGTGTGAGCCACTGAGCCTGACCAGGTCTTACATGTCTATATACAAACATCATTCTATTTTTCAAACATCAGTTATTTCTATCTATGTAGTAGCTTAGGATAAACCATAATGTTTTAGAATTGTTTTGGTGCAGAGTAGGAGCTCAATAATATTTGAAAGCATAAATAGATGAAAAATCTAAGATCACTTAATATTTGTTTCTGCCAAGCTATGTTCTGACAGTTCTAGCATAAATACCAGGGAAACAATCCTTATTAGGCAGCATTCGACAGCCCATAAAAATATAAATTATCTTGAAAACTCTTAAAGACTGCCTTAGAAAACAAGTATTATGTAGGACTTCTTGCTTGGAACCAGGGTGATAGCCTGTGCTTTAAGCATGCTACCAGTGAAGAGAAAATCTCAAAGACACATAATTCACTTAGACTTTTGGTCTTGGTATCCTAACATGTAAAGTGTAAGGGGTTAGATTAGGTGATCTTTAAGTTCACAGTTCTCTAGCAATAATTATGCTACTAACTGGTGATCAGGATACAAATATGTTTTATACATAATTTTACTTTACAGAGATGTTAAGGGGCAAGTTTTATAGGGCTTCGAAAATAACAGCAGCAAAATACATGACTATTCCTCTTCCAACTACTCTTGTCTCTACCCTGCCAAAACAACCTACTAAACTGACAAGAAGCGAAATAATACGATGTATCTTGTCTGACCCATAATTAAGGGATCTTAATTATTACTCTATGGGTTCCATGGCTATATGCCACAGTAGGGCTTATCTTAGCAGTCAGTAAAATCTTAGCTTTCCAGCTGTGTGACCTTGAACATGCCATTTAACTTTGCTATTTTCTCATCTGCAAAATAAAGCTGATAATATGAACTAACTTACACAGCACTTTTATGCCAGCCACTGTTCTGTGTGCTTTATGGGATACTCGCTTAATAGTATTATTGTAAAATTAAATGAGACACCCCTCTTCCAAGATACTTAGTACATTGTATCAGAGTAAGCAGTCAACATATCGCCTATTTTTTCCTGAGTCTGAACTGCAGAAACTCCAAAGTTTCTAACATTTAAGATCCTTTAAAAAATATTTTGTGAATGGAAAGGTGGTATTGCATTGGAGGAATAATGAGCTTGGTGGCTATTTAAAATGCTGGTATTTGATAATTACCAGAATTAAAATGAGTTATCCTGAAGTCAGGATGTCTGTTCCTCAGGAATCACTAACGGACTTATAAAACAGACTTCAGACCTCAGTTTCCCACTTGGGAAACAGAACCCATGACGCCTTGTTACTAACTGCAAAGTAAAGTTGGATGCTTTAGTTATTTGAAATCTTAATAAGTTGAGGTTACTGGAGGAAGTGTATTTTTTTAAAGGCTGTTAGGATGGTGAGATAGGAGGAGAGGACCTATGTCCTCTCTCTATGATTTGTTAGAGAAAATGATATGACTTACTAATTTTTTAATCCTTACACAAGGAAATACATAGTATAAAACATGATAGTTTGAATTTTCATTTCAAATGAAAAAACTGTACAAGAGGTGAATGTGTATCTCTGAACTGTACTGATGTTAAAATTCTCATTTCTAAAATCTGATTTTAAGGTCAAAGTCATTTCATTTCTGGCTAAGCAGGAAGATTACAATAATTTAATCAATGCCACAAATGCAATTATCTTTTCCTATTAAGTAAGAGTTAACATGTAAATAGCATTTACTATGTGGGAGACATAACTTTATTCATTAAATATTACTAACAGCCCCATTTTACAGATGAGGAAAAGGTGCACAGGTTAAGTAGCCTGTCGACATTACAGAAATGGGAGAGGTACAGTGACAAGAGTTAAGGGACAAGGAAATACTTCCAACCTCCTTTTCCTCCAATCTTATTACCACTACAGAATGATTTCATAACTGTTGGTTGTAGAAATCTCTAATTACGTATAGCCATTTACTGGTGTCTGTTGAGGATGGCAAGAAAAAGGGTCATGTTGGTATTACATTTGTACTTAAAAGAATGATAATAATTGAAAGGAGGATTGCAACGGTGATAATTATGATCTTTTTGAAGTATTTCTACCAAATCCTCCTAGGAATCTTTCTTGTTTTTTGGAATTCTTTGGCCTGAAATAAAAATAAATACAAATGTCATGTTTTACTTCCATTTCTGGATTAATGTGCACACTCTAATACTTCTCAGAGCTATCTGAAAGAACAGATGTAGCTTTATTTTGACGAATCCTAAAACCTCTTAATAGGATTCAACAGATTTTTATAAAGTGATGCATCAAGGTTCCAGGCAGCTGCCTTGTTGTGTTCAGCTGTAATTTTATTAGCCTTATTAGCTCTGTGACCTTGAACAAGTTATAATTCTTTTAGCCTCAATTTCCTCATCTTCCTGTATGATTTTACTTAAATGCTATCATCTCTTACAATAATTGCTACCTCCGTTTCTATTCTGAAAACCCTATTCTCCTTCAATACTTAGTTCTTCTCCGCAGTACTTACCTCTTAACTAACATTATGTAAATTTTATTTATTGTTTGTCTAGAATATAAGCTCCATGGAGGCAAGGATTCTTGTGTTTCATTTACTGCTGTAGTCCCAGCATGGAACAGTGCATGACAGACAGCAGATGTTCAATAAGTATTTGTTGAATGAATGAATACATAAATCTATAAAATTGTGATAATAGTGAGAGGTGAAGCCAGCTGGACTTCCTCGGTTAAGTGGGGACTTGGAGAACTTTTCTGTCTAGCTAAAGGATTGTAAATGCACCTATCAGCACTCTGTGTCTAGCTAAAGGATTTTAAACGCACCAATCAGCACTCTGTAAAAATGCACCAATCAGCACTCTCTGTCTAGCTAAAGGTTTGTAAATGCACCAATCAGCACTCTGTAAAATGGATCAATCAGCGCTCTGTAAAATGGACCAATCAGCAGCACATGGGCAGGGGCAAATAAAGGAATAAAAGCTTGCCACTCCAGCCAGCAGCAGCAACCCTCTCGGGTCCCCTCCCATGCTGTGGAAGCTTTGTTCTTTCACTTTTCACAATAAATCTTGCTGCTGCTCACTCTTTGGGTCTGCACTACCTTTATGAGCTCCAGCATTCACCTCGAGGGTCTGAGGCTTCATTCCTGAAGTGAGACCAAGAACCCACCGGGAGGAACAAACAACTCCGACATGCCACCTTTAAGAGCTGTAACACTCACTGTGAAGGTCTGCGGCTTTACTCCTGAAGTCAGTGAGACCATGAACCCACGGGAAGGAAGAAACTCCAGACACATCTTAACATCTGAAGGAACAAACTCTGGACACACCATCTTTAAGAGCTGTAACACTCACCACAATGGTCTGCGGCTTCATTCTTGAAGTCAGCGAGATCAAGAGCCCACCAGAAGGAATAAATTCCGGACGCATTTTGGCGAACCAGCTGGGACTGTCACCAAGTGGTGAGTGCTATTGGACCCCTTTCGCTTGCTATTCTGTCCTATTTTTCCTTAGAATTTGGAGGCTAAATACCAGGCACCTGTTGGCCAGTTAAAAGCGACTAGTGCAGCCACCGGACTAAAGACACGGGTGTCAGGCTTTCTGGGAAAGGGCTCTCTAACAATCCCCGACTCTTCGGAGTTGGGAGTGTTGGTTTGCCTGGAACCAGCTTCCGCTTTTCCTGTACTTCTGGGCTGAGCCAAGGGTTGACAGAGAGGGAAGCCATTCAGCTCCAGGGTCCCGGCAACAAGTTGGTTGACCCTGCGGCCATAAGTGGAACTCTCAAAGTCATGTTGCCCAAGCGAGACTCACCCATCTATCCTATCTATCCTGACCCTTGCCTCCTGGGTCCTAATGCCTGTCAGACAAACTTCCTCTTGCCTCTCTTCTTTGAGGCTAGTCCCACTTCTAAAAACCACTCCCTGTCTCTGGTGCTTTTCTAGTTTCTCCTATAATAATGATTTCTAGTATAAACCTCAGGACTTTGTTCCCTTCTTTAGGCACCCAGGCTCACCAATCAGAAAGACATAATTTTTGCCCAAAGCCCCATCTGGGGGGTGGGACTATCTGGAATTTTAGGATCCCTCCTCAGACTAGCAGGCCTAACAAAAGCTATTCTTGAAGCTAGGATATGGGGAGCTTCAGAAATGATATCCTTCCTATTCAAGTGAGGACAAAAGGTGTCACATTTCCAACCTTGAAGATCCCTTCCCTCCCTCAGGGTATGGCCCTCCACTTCATTTTTGGGGCATAACATCTTTATAGGACAGGGGTAAAGTCCCAATACTAACAGGAGAATGCTTAGGACTCTAACAGGTTTTCGAGAATGCATCGGTAAGGGCCACTAAATCCGATTTTTCTCAGTCCTCTTTGTGGTCTAGGAGGACAGGCAAGGGTGCAGGTTTTTGAGAATGCATTGGTAAGGGCCATTAAATCCGATTTTTCTCGGTCCTCTGTGGTCTAGGAGGACAGGCAAGGTGCACATTTTTGAGAATGTGTTGCTAAGGGCCACTAAATCCAACCTTCCTCGGTCCTCCTTGTGGTCTAGGAGGAAAACTGGTGCTTCTGCCGCTGTGTCGGTGAGCACAACTATTCTGATTAGCAGGGTCCAGGGACCATTGCGGGTTCTTGGGCGGAGGCGGAAACAAACCAAAACTGTGGGTGGTTTTTTCTTTCAGATGGGAAACACTCAGGAACCAACAGGCTCACCCTTGAAATGCATCCTAAGCCATTGGGACCAATTTGACCTGCAAACTCTGAAAAAGAGGTGGCTAATTTTTTCTGCACTATGGCTTGGCCCCAGTATTCTCTCTGATGGGGAAAAATGCCACCTGAGGGAAGTATAAATTACAATACTATCCTGCAGCTTGACCTTTTCTGTAAGAGGGAAGGCAAATGGAGTAAAATACCTTATGTCCAAGCTTTCTTTTCATTGAAGGAGCATCCACAACTACGCAAAGCTTGCAATTTACATCCCACAGGAGGACCTCTCAGCTTACCCCCATATCCTAGCCTCCCTATAGCTCCCCTTCCTATTAATGGTAAGTCTCCTTTAATCTCCCCTACCCAGAAGGAAATAAGCAAAAAATCTCCAAAGGACCACAAAAACCCCTGGGCTATTGGTTGTGTCTCCTTCAAGCTGTAGGGGGAGGGGAATTTGGCCCAACCTGGGTACATGTCCCTTCTCCCTCTCTGATTTAAAGCAGATCAAGGTAGACCTGGGGAAGCTTTAAGATGATCCTGTTAAGTACATAGATGTCCTACAGGGTCTAGGGAAAGCCTTTGACCTCACTTGGAGAGATGTCATGCTATTAGATCAAATCCTGACCTTTAATGAAAAGAATGTGGCTTTAGCTGCAGCCCAAGAATTTGGAGACACCTGGTATCTTAGTCAAGTAAATGATAGAATGACAGCTGAAGAAAGGGACAAATTCCTTACTGGTCAGCAAGCCATCCCCAGTATGGATCCCCACTGGGATCTCAACTCAGATCATGGGGACTGGAGTTGCAAACATCTATTGACCTGTGTTCTAGAAAGACTAAAGATAATTAGGAAAAAGCCCATGAATTATTCAAATGATGTCCACCATAACTCAGGGAAAGGAAGAAAATCCTTCTGCCTTCCTCAAGAGGCTATGGGAGGCCTTAAGAAAATATACTGCCCTGTCACCCAACTCACTCGAGGGTCAACTGGTCCTAAAAGATAAGTTTATTACCCAATCAGCCGCAGATATCAGGAGAAAGCTCCAAAAGCGAGCCCTGGGCCCTGAACAAAATCTGGAGGCATTATTAAACCTGGCAAACTCAGTGTTCTATAATAGGGACCAAGAGGAACAGGCCAAAAAGGAAAAGTGAGGTCAGAGAAAGGCCACAACCTTAGTTATGGCCCTCAGACAAACAAACCTTGGTGGTTCAGAAAGGACAGAAAGTGGAGCAGGCCAATTGCCTGGTAGGGCTTGTTACCAGTGTGGTTTGCAAGGCCGCCTTAAAAAAAGATTGTCCAACGAGAAACAAGCTGCCCCCTCACCCATGTCCACTTTGCCAAGGCAATCACTGGAAGGCACACTGCCCCAGAGGACAAAGTTTCTCTGGGCCAGAAGCCCCCAACCAGATGATCCAACAACAGGACTGAGGGTGCCTGGGGCAAGCGCCAGCTCATGTCATCACCCTCACTGAGCCCCAGGTATGTTTAACCATTGAGGGCCAGGAAATTGACTTCCTCTTGGACACTGGCGTGGCTTTCTCAGTGTTAATCTCCTGTCCTGGACAGCTGTCCTCAAGGTCCATTACCATCCAAGGAATCCTGGGACAGCCTGTAACCAGGTATTTCTCCCAACTCTTCAGTTGTAATTGGGAGACTTTGCTACAGATAGTAAGTATGCTTATCTAATCCTACATGTCCATGCTGCGATATGGAAAGAAAGGGAGTTCCTAACCTCTGGGGGAACCCCCATTAAATATCACAAGGAAACCATGGAGTTATTGCATGCAGTGCAAAAACCCAAGGAGGTGGCAGTCTTATGCTGCCAAAGCCATCAAAAGGGGAAGGAGAGGGGAGAACAGCAGCATAAGTGGCTGGCAGAGGCAGGGAAAGACCAGCAGAAAGGAAAGAGAGAAAGAGACAGAAAGTCACAGAAAGAGAGAGGAAGAGACAGAGACAAGGAGTCAAAGAGAGAGACAGAGGAAGAGACAGAGTCAAAGGGAGAAGGAAAGAGAGGAAGAGACAGAAAGTCATAGAAAGACAGAGAGAGGAAGAAACAGAGAGACAAAGAGAAGGAAAGAAAGGAAGAGACAGAAAGTCATAGAAAGAGAGAGGAAGAAACAGAGAGACAAAGAGAAGGAGACAGAGGAAGAGATAGACAGTCAAAGAAGGAAAGAGAGGAAGAGACAGACAAAGAGGGAGTCAGAGAGAAAGTCAGAGAGAAAGAGAGACAGACAAAAGAGTCAAAGAAAGAGAGCAAGAGAGAGAAGTAAAGAAAAAACAGTGAACCCTATTCCTTTAAAAGCCAGAGTAAATTTCTGTCCACCCAGCCAAGGCATATTCTTCTTATGTGGAACTTCAACCTATATCTGCCTCTCAGACAGTTTGCAAGAAATAACAAAATCTATCCTTACTCTACAATCCCAAATAGATTCTTTGACAGCAGTGACTCTCCAAAACCACCGAGGCCTAGACCTCCTCACTGCTTGAGAAAGGAGGACTCTGCACCTTCTTAGGGGAAGAGTGTTGCTTTTACACTAACCAGGCAGGGATAGTATGAGATGCCTCTTGGTGTTTACAGGAAAAGGTTTCTGAAATCAGACAATGCCTTTCAAACTCTTATACCAACTTCTGGAGTTGGGTAACATGGCTTATCCCCTTTCTAGGTCCCGTGACAGCCATCTTACTGTTACTTGCCTTCGGGCCCTGTATTTTTAACTTCCTTGTCAAATTTGTTTCCTCTAGGATTGAGGCCATCAAGCTACAGATGGTCTTACAAATGGAACCCCAAATGAGCTTAACTAACAAGTTCTACTGAGGACCCCTGGACCAACCCACTGACCCTTTAGTTGGCTTAGAGAGTTTCCCTCTGGAGGACATTACAACTGCAGGGCCCCTTCTTTGCCCCTATCCAGCAGGAAGTAGCTAGAGCAGTCATTGCCCAATTCCCAACAGTGGTTGGGGTGTCCTGTTTAGAGGAGGGATTGAGAGGTGAAGCCAGCTGGACTTCCTGGGTTGAGTGGGGACTTGGAGAACTTTTCTGTCTAACTAAAGGATTGTAAATGCACCAATCAGCACTCTAAAAACGCACCAATCAGTGCTCTGTGTCTAGCTAAAGGTTTGTAAATGCACCAATCAGCGCTCTGTAAAATGGACCAATCAGCACTCAGTAAAATGGACCAATCAGTGCTCTGTAAAATGGACCAATCAGCAGGACGTGGGCAGGAACAAATAAGGGAATAAAAGCTGGCCACTCCAGCCAGCAGCAGCAACCCACTCAGGTCCCGTCCCACGCTTTGGAAGCTTTGTTCTTTCTGTCTTCACAATATATCTTGCTGCTGCTCACTCTTTGGGTCCGCACTACCTTCATGAGCTGTAACACTCACCGCAAGCGTCTTCAGCTTCATTCCTGAAGTCAGCTAGACCAAGAACCCACTGGGAGGAACAAACAACCCCAGACACACCACCTTTAAGAGCCGTAACACTCACTGAGAAGGTCTGCAGCTTCACTTCTGAAGTCAGCGAGACCACAAACCCACTGGAAGGAAGAAACTCTGGACACATCTGAACATCTGAAGGAACAAACTCCGGACACACCATCTTTAAGAGCTGTAACACTCACTGTGAGGGTCCGCGGCTTCATTCTTGAAGTCAGTGAGACCAAGAACCTGCCAGAAGGAATAAATTCTGGACACATAGTACATACCACATAGTACCCTAGATTATGCAGATTAACTGAGATAGTGAATACAAGACATCTAGACTGCCATATAAGAGTAAATTATGTCACTATTCTTGTGACACTTTTTTTTTTTTAAGACAAGTACTCACTCTATCGCCCAGGCTGGAGTGCAGTGGCATGATCTCAGCTCACTGCAACCTCCACTTCCTGGGCTCAATGGATCCTCTCCCCTCAGCCTCTCAAGTAGCTGGGACTACAAGTGTCAAAAATTAGCCACCATGCCTGGCTAAGTTTTGTAGTTTTTGTGGAGACAGTTCACAATTTGACCATGCTGGTCTCCAACTCCTGGCCTCAAGTGGTCCAGGTGCCTCAGCCTCCCAAAGTGCTGGGATTACAGGTGTGAGCCACTGTGCCCAGCCAATTGTGACAATTTTTTGATGAATAATGAAATACAGCTCTTGTTAAGTATTTTGTGATACAAAAAAGCATCATATTTTAACCCAGCTAAATCTAAATAAGCTTACTTTCATTAACATGCAAAACATTATTAAAACAATTCAAGGATTGCTGAGCACAGTGGCTCACACCTGTAATCCCAGTACTTTGAGAGGCCGAGATGAATGAATCACTTAAGGTCAGGAGTTTGAGACCAGCCTAGCCAACATGGCAAAGCCCCGTCTCTACCAAAAATACAAAAATTAGCCAGGCGTGATGGTGCGTGCCTGTAATCCCAGCTACTCAGGAGGCATGAGAATCACTGGAACCCAGGAGGCAGAGGTTGCAGTGAGTTGAGATTGTGCCACTGCACTCCAGCCTGGGCAACAGAGTGAGACACTGTCTCAGAAAAAAACAAAACAAAACAAAACGGCCAGGCGTGTTGGCTCACGCCTGTAAGTCCAGCACTTTGGGAGGCTGAGGTGGGCAGATCACCTGAGGTGAGAAGTTCGAGACCAGCCTGACCAACATGGTGAAACCCTGTCTCTACTAAAAATACGCAAATTAGCCGGGTGTGGTGGCACGTGCCTGTAATCCCAGCTACTCGGGAGGCTGAGGCAGGAGAATGGCTTGAATCTGGGAGGTGGAGGTTAGAGTGAGCTGAGATTGCACCATTGCACTCCAGCCTGGGCAACAGAACAAGACTCCATCTCAAAAAAAAAAATTATATATAACTGTTTCTGCTTCTTATATAGCTATGATACAACCACATTGCTTGCTGTTTACATGGACTTCTGCTATCTGCACCTGGATAAGAAGTAAAATTGTAACATATTTCAATTAACGTTCTTTATGTATCAGATAAGTTTCTTTACTCAATATGTATGGTCACTTTCCACAAGCAAAGTCAAATGTACATGGTTACAGTGTATGCTATAGGTGGCCTTGGTCCTGGTATGCCACATGGCCTCACAATTCTAATGTATAAGTTATGGGAGCCCCAGGTTTATATATCCAAGATACTGTTGGTTGTTTGCAAGAATCTGGCATATGGAAGCAAGGCGAATTGGTGTACTTTCCGGGACATTTTAATTTATTGAGTGCTTTAGATGCAAGTACTATATGACACACATATGTATTTTTGCATCTTAATATGCAATACTCATAGTAATCTTGTGAATATTCCTATTTTACAGTGTTGAGGAAAATGAGGCTCAAAAAGGTTTAAGTTACTTGCCTAAGGTTATATAGCTAGTAAGTGGTGGAGTTGGAATTCAAATCCAGAATTGCATGACTACACTGCCTTGTGTAGAAATTTTTAACTAAGGTATGAATGGAGTTTATATTCTCTTAGATGATTTGCTTTCTTTTTTATTAATGAAATGTGCATATATAGTTTGAAAATGCAGAATTCTGTAAAGTTTATGAGTAAACACAGAAGTCTGTTTTCCTACTCCTTACAACCCCCGAATCTATTTCTCAGAGGTAACTACTTTTAGTTCTTTTTGTCTGTTTTGTTTGTTGCGGTATCCCTATTATTTAGATCAATGGCCCTCAACTGGGGGTGATTTTGCCCTCCAGGAGACATTTGGCAAGGCCTGTAGATATTTTTGATTCTCACAACTAGAGAGCGTGCTACTAGCATCTAGTGGATAGAAGTCAAGGATGTGCTAAATATCCTAAAATGCATAGGACAGGCCCCCCACAACACCGAGTCCAAAATGTGCTAAGGTCAAGAAATCTTGACCTAGAACAGTGTTTGATATATAGTGGGCACTCAATAAATATTTGTTAAATGTACCTCAGTTAGATGTTTATTTTTTTCCCCTCGAGTTTGTTTTCCTCTGCATTTCTAGAAAGTGTATATATTTCTTGATTTTTCTGTTTTCATCTATGGAAAAGAGGATTTAACTCTTATCATACTCCCGTATTCCCCTTCCTCAAACAGACATCTTTTCCTTCTTTTCTGTCCTTTCTTTTTGTTTAATCAAAACTGTAAATATTAACTGAGTCATGGATTAAACTGACTTTAATGCATAACTCTTTGGTTTTTGTAGAGCTAATTATATATATATAAAATTATATATATAATTAGCTCTAGATATATATATACACTTTTTTTTTACTGCTCCTTGCAGAGCAGGGCTACCCCGTAGGCAGTGTGCCCAAAATAGCCATATACCTATTATTCATTTGGTCATTATGTTGCTTCTCTAGAGCTAATAATAGGTAATAATATACCTATAATTAAACAATATGTTTTCATTTGTTTTTAATCCATCAACCATTATTTAATTCTCAAACTCTCCAAAGGAGCTGAAAAAACATCCTCCTATTGTTCATTCTTGCGTTGGATCTTTCTGCTTTATCCTGAAGAAGTCCTTAAGAGAGCCTTTTGACCTGCTGCAGTCTGGTTTGGTTGGGCTCCATGCAGGTTTGCTATAGAGTTTCAATCTTGGGATCATCGCTAATATCCTGGTAATGTCCTCCTCTTGTGTTGAGTTTTCTTTCTTCTTTCTTTCTTTTTTTTTTTTGAGATGGAGTCTCACTCTGTCACTCACTCTGTCACCCCAGGCTGAAGTGCGCTGGCATGATCTCGGCTCACTGCAACTTTCGCCTTCTGGTTCAAGTGATTCTCCTGCCTCAGCCTCCCGAGTAGCTGGGACTACAGGCATGCACCACCACACCCGGCTAATTTTTTATATTTTTGGTACAGATGGGGTTTCACCATGTTGGCCAGGCTGGTCTTGAACTTCTGACCTCAAGTGATCCGCCCGCCTCAGCCTCCCAAAGTGCTGGGATTACAGGCATGAGCCACTGCGCCCGGCTGTGTTGAGTTTTCTATTTTTGTCTCATGTCTTTCTTGATTTATTCACTCTTGTTGGTGGAAAATACCTGCTAAAAACTTTCTTGGGATAAATGGGAGGTATATTTCTGAGAACATAAATGCCTAGAAATGTCTTTATTCTACCCTTACATTGAGTTGGTAATTTGGTTGGGTATATAAATCTAGTTTGGAAATCATTTTCCCTCAGAACTTTGAAAGCATTCCTCCATTTTTCTTTAGCTTCCAGTATTATTATTAAGAAATTGATAGCATTCTAATTGCCAATTTTCTTTTGTCTCTCTCTCTGAAAGACTTCACAATCCTCTCTTCTTGTTTCATGTTTTATAATTTCAAGATTACAGGCTTTCCTGTGGTCCTGATTTCTGTTCACTGAATCTAGAAACTCATGTTATTTAGTTCTAGGAATTTTTCTTGTATTACTCTGATTTCTCCATTTTCTTTTTCTGGAACTCCTGTTATTCATATGTTGAATCTCTTAGATTGATTCTTATTGTCTTTCTCTCTGACTGAATATCTCAACTTTATATTACAATAATTCTATACTGAATTTTGATTTTTTTACTATTGTTTTAGTTTCCAAAGCTCTTTTTTTCTGTGAATAAGCTTTCATAGAGCTTTCTGTTCTTATTTTAGGAATACATTTTCTTCCATTACTTCTCTCAATGTATTAAAGACATTTTTTTTGAAAAATGAAGCTTTCTTTTGTTCCTGCCTTATATGTTTTGTCTGAGCACCTTTCCCCCATTTTTTTTATTATAAAGGATTTTCTCAAATATCTCATGATCTTTATTGTTGATTTACTAAAATTATAACTGGAAACAGTATGAGTGAGTGAGGCTTGTGATTTGGTGGGGTTCCTTGTAGAATAATTCAGTGTGGATCTGGCCATTTCAGTGAGGGTATCTGCAAGTCTTTTTCCTTGGACTAGTCAGCTTTTCTAGAGAGGAGTTTTTTAATCTCTTGCTGGGGTGAAGCTGGGTAGGAGAGAGGTTGGGGAGTGATGACCATATTCAGGATGCAGACTTCCACTTAGGCCATCTGATGTTAATATGCTCATCACTCTGGCCTCAACTGGACCTAGTATCTGAGTTTAGAGCCTCTCTGCTCTGTTGTCTTTAGACAATAAAATTTCTTTTCTTTTCTTTTCTTTTTTCTTTTTTTGAGATGGAGTCTCACTCTGTCGCTAAGCCAAGGCTGGAGTGCAGTGGCGTGATCTCAGCTCACTGCAACCTCTGCCTCCCAGGTTCAAGCTATTGTGCTGTCTCAGCCTCCTGAGTAGCTGGGATTACAGGCGGGCGCCACTACGCCCGGCTACTTTTTGTATTTTTAGTAGAGACAGGGTTTCACCATGTTGGTCAGGCTGGTCTTGAACTCCTGACCTCGTGATCCGCCCACCTTAGCCTCCCAAAGTGCTGGGATTACAGGCGTCAGCCACTGTGCCTGGCCAAGAGAATAAAATTTCTATCCCTTCTCAGGGATAAGGCAAGGAGGCAGCATGGCTGTATAAAATAGGTAAGGGGATCTATGGGTAACATGTTCCTTTTAAAGGCTTTACATGTAGTTTTTTATTTCTGGACTAATACTGCATGTCTACTTTTAGAAGTACCATTGCATCTCCAATTTCTTATCCAATTTCTTTCCAAGGTTCTATGGCTTGGATCAGTTTGCATTTTAATGCCTTTTCCTGTAATAAACTTATGCTTTGCTCTATCTACTGAGGCTAATAACAACAGACATCCAGTTTCAGGGTGAAATAAAATATCTTAAATTTTTTTTTTGCCATGGTTTTCTCAAATTTTGATGTTGCCTCTTTTCCTGTAAGAGACACTTCATACAGTCATGTGCTGCATAATGACGTTTTGGTGAATGATGACATATACAATGGTGGTTCCATAAAATTATAATACCACATTTCTCCTGTACCTTTTCTATGTTTGCATATATTTAGATACACAAATACCATCTTGTTTCAATTGCCTAGAGTATTCAGTACAGTAACATGCTGTACAGGTTTGCAGCCTAGGAGTAACAGGCTATAGTATATAGCCCAGTTGTGTAGTAGGCTATACCATCTAGGTTTGTGCAAGTGCACTCTATGATGTTCACCCAATGATGAAATCACCTACTGATGTGTTTCTCAGAATGCCTCCCAGTTGTTAAGTGATGCATGACTGTACATATAATGAAAAACTTAATAGATCCATTAATATTGTGGATTATGTATCTCTATAATCCTGCCACTATTACTACCCAGAAATACTAGATAAACAACAAGAAGCAAACTTTTAAATGCAAAACTGAACTTGAAAGAAAGTAAGGGTAAGGCCAGGTGCAGGAAACTAGGAAAGCAGTGAAAATTCACACTGATGCTGCTGCTTCTCTGAATTTGAGAGAGTGATGAAGATGTTGGCCTCTGTCATCCATGGCCTAGGATTTTGGGGCTCACAGGAGACAAGAGGCCAAGCGTGGGCTCACATGAGGAGTACAATGGAACTACACTGAGGTTCCATCCTTCCTGCCTAAACAAACAAACAAACAAACAAACAAACAAAAAACCAAGAAAATAGAAAATAGCAAGTGTTGGAGATAATGTGGAGAAATTGGAACCTTCTTACATTGCTAGTGGGAATTAAAATGGTTCAGCCACTATGGAAAACAGTTTGGCAGTTCCTCAAAAAGTTAAACAGAGAATTACCATATCATCCAGCAATTCCACTCTGTTGCATATACAAGAGAATTGAAAACTGGTGCTTCCAATTATGAACAAAGTTCTATTCAAAAACAAAAATGTGTACACAAGCATTCATAACAGCATTATTCACAATAGCGAAAAGGTAGAAAAAACCCGAATGTCTATTAACTGATGAAGAGGTAAGCAAATTGTGGTATATGTGATGTTGGAATAATGGAATTTTTTTTAGTCTTCAGAAGGAATGAAGTACCGATATGTGCTACAACATGGATGAAGCTCGAAAACATCATACTAAGTGAAAGAAGTCCAATACAAAAGATCACATATAAGTCAATTTATAGGAAATTTCCACAGTTGGTAAATTCATAGAAAGAGAAAGCAGATTTGTGGTTGTCAGGGGCTGCTTAATGAGTATGGGGTTTCCTTTTGGGGGTGACAAAAATGTCTTGTAACTAGATAGAGGAGATGGGTGTACAACATTGTAAATACACTAATTGCCACTGAAATGTATACTACAAAGTGTTAATTTGATTTTATGTGAATTTTACCTTGATTAAAAAATATTCTGCCCTGCAGTAGAGAACAGATTGTGTATGTAGGCTTCCTACTCAAACCTAGTGGCCTCAAGGTAGTTGCAAATAAAGAAAGGTTAGGAGTGAGAAAATAGAACTGACCATTGGCACAGGATGGACTAAATGAATTACAGTCATCTTTCAGTATCCATGGAAGGAGGAGGGCTTGGTTCCAGAACCCCTGAGAATATCAACATCCAAGGATGCTCAAGTCTTTTATATAAAATGGCATAGTATTTGCATAACCTATGCACATCCTTCTGCATACATTCAATCATTTCTAGATTACTTAGAATACCTAATACAATGTAAATATTATGTAAATAGCTATGTTGTATTGTTTGCATTTATTTATTTATTTTTAAAATTATACTTTAAGTTCTAGGGTACATGTTCACAACATGCAGGTTTGTTACATATGTATACATGTGCCATGTTGGTGTGCTGCACCCATTAACTCGTCATTTACATTAGGTATATCTCCTAATGCTATCCCTCCCCCCTCCCCCAACCCCACGACAGGCCCCGGTGTGTGATATTCCCCATCCTGTGCCCAAGTGTTCTCATTGTTCAGTTCCCACTTATGAGTGAGAACATGTGGTGTTTGGTTTGCCGTCCTTGCGATAGTTTGCTGAGAATGATGGTTTCCAGTTGCATCCATGTCCCTACAAAGGACATGAACTCATCCTTTTTTATGGTTGCACAGTATTCCATGGTGTATATGTGCCACATTTTCTTAATCCAGTCTATCATTGATGGACATTTGGGTTGGTTCCAAGTCTTTGCTATTGTGAATAATGCCACAATAAACATACATGTGCATGTGTCTTTATAGCAGCAAGATTTCTAATCCTTTGGGTATGTAATACACACCCAGTAATGGGATGGCTGGGTCAAATGGTATTTCTAGTTCTAGATCCTTGAGGAATCGCCACACTGTCTTCCACAATGGTTGAACTGGTTTACAGTCCCACCAACAGTGTAAAAGTGTTCCTATTTCTCCACATCTTGTTTGTATTTTTTAATGTTGTATTTTTTTTGTTTTTGAGATGGAGTCTCACTCTGTTGCCTAGGCTGGAGTGCAATGGCGCGATCTCGGCTCACTGCAACCTCTGCCTCCTGGGGTCAAGCGATTCTCCTGCCTTAGCCCACGCCCAGCTAATTTTTTGTATTTTTAGTAGAGACGAGGTTTCACCGTGTTAGCCAGGATGGTCTCGATCTCCTGACCTCGTGATCCGCCCTCCTCCGCCTTCCAAAGTGCTGGGATTACAGGCATAAGCCACTGTGCCTGGCCTCTGTCATTATTTATGTACGGTATGACTTCTATGCAGAAAATGCAAAGACACTTACAGACAACAATATTACAATAATAGGGTTCAGCAAGATTTGGGTCATAAAAAATCTGTAAAAACTGATGTGTTCAGCCGGGCACGGTGGCTCATGCCTGTAGTCCCAAAACTTTGGGAGGCCAAGGCGGGTGGATCACTTGAGGTCAGGAGTTCGAGACCAGCCTGGCCAACATAGTGAAACCCCATCTCTACTAAAAATACACACACATACACAAAATTAGCTGGGCATGGTGGCGGGTGTCTGTAATCCCAGCTACTTGGGAGGCTGAGGCAGGAGAATCACTTGAACCCGGCAGGCAGAGGTTGCAGTGAGCCAAGATTGCACCATTGCACTCCAGTCTAGGTGACAGAGTGAGACTCCCTCTGAAAAAAAAAAAAAAAAAAACCAAAAACTGATGTGTTCCTGTTAAAGAAAATTAAGATGCATTTTTAGAAATATTTACTATCAAGCAACGTCCTATGGATAAAAAACATTAATTTACAGTAGCAACAGAAACTGTAAAATATAAAGAAATAAACCTCACCAAAGGTGTACAAGACCTTTATGAGAAAAATGATAAAAATCTATTGAAAGATTTTGAAAGAGGCCTAGAAAAAGAGGAGTAGCGTGTTCAGAGATGGGAAACAATATTTTAAAGATGTCAGTTCTCCCTATATTAACATAATTCCAATTAACATACTAATATTTATGTGTGTGTGACTTAAGATGTAGATTCTAAAATTCATTGAAAGAGAAGCCTTGCCAACCCAAATTTCAATAAGTATAAAGTAGGCAAGCTTGTCCTACAAGACATTGAGACTCCTTCTAAAGCCAAAGTAACTAAAATGATAAAGTACTGGCCCAACAATATATACATAGACCAGTAGAATAGGCTATATAAATCAAAAGCATAAAACTTTGTCTGTAATCCCAGCAGTTTGGGAGGCCGAGGTGGGTGAATCACCTGAGCTCAGGAGTTCGAGGCCAGCCTGGCCAACATGGTGAATCCCTGTCTCTACTAAAAATACACAATTAGCCAGGTGTGGCGGTGCGCGCCTGTAATCCCAGCTACTCAGGAGGCTGAGGCACCAGAATTGCTTGAACCCAGGAGGCGGATGTTGCAGTGAGCCAAGATCACGCCGTTGCAGTGAGCCGAGATCACGCCATTGCACTCTAGCCTGGGTGACAAGAGTGAAACTCTGTCCCCCACCCCCGAAAAAAAACAACTTTGTCTATGAAAACTTTATATATGACAGAGTTGGCAGTATAAGTTAAGTAGGAAAGGATAATATAGCCAAAAAATAATGTTTGGTCTACTGGTTATACAGAAAATAATAAATGATTCCTATCTCATACCATATGCAGAAACAAATTCCAAGTGTTTCAAAGATCTGTTTGAGAAACAGAATTTAGAGCTTTTAGGGACAATATAAGAGTATCTTTATAACCTGGGGTAGGGAAAGAGTCCTTAAACAAGACACGGAAAGCATAAACTGTCAAGGACAAGTGACTATGTGAAAGTTAGACGGTTTTGTCATAAAACGTTACTATGCGCAAAGTTGAAATTATTTATTAAAAATTATTTTTTCCCTACCACATTGTTAAAAATTATAAGTATCAGAAAGAATAGGCCAGGTGTGGTGGCTCACACCTGTAATTCTAGCACTTTGGGAGGCCAAGGCGGGTGGATTGCCTGAGCTCAGGAGTTTGAGACCAGCCTGGGCAACATGGCTAAACCTTGTCTCTAATAAAAATACAAACAATTAGCCGGGCGTGGTGGTGTGTGCCTGTAGTCCTAGCTACTCGGGAAGCTGAGACACGAGAATCTCTTGAACCTGGGAGGCAGAGGTTTCAGTGAGTGGAGATTGCATCACTGCACTCCAGCCTGGGCGACAGAGTGAGATGCTGTCTAAAAAAAAAAAAAAAAAAAAAAATGCAGAGCAACAGGAACTCTCTAGTATAAACTGGCATAACACTTTGGAGAGCAATTTTGAAATATCTGGTAAAATTAAAGATGTACATATTTTAAGATTCAGCAATTCTATTTCTATGTTTACATCGTAGAGTAAAGGTCCCCAAAATGTGGTGCAAGCAACCCAGTGGGTGCCAGCAACCCAGGAGATTGCATAAGATGATCTACATTTGAGGGCAGGAAAACAAGGTTGGACTCTCTACCCTATGTGGGCATAGGGGCACCGCTGAAGGGTTTGAAGAAGTCCACAGATAATGATCACACTTGGATTTTAAAAGATCACTCTGGTGCCAGTGTGGAGGATGACTGGAGTGGAATAGAACAAAAGGCAGGAAGAACATTTAAATCTGGGGATTACCACAGTCAGACAAGAGATACAGAGCTTGGAGTGACACCGTGAGTGGCCTGGGGAAGAGCAGGAGAGGAATTTTAAACACAATTCAGCTGTACTGTATGATTCTATTTATATAAAATTCTAGAAAAGGCAAAACTATAGTGACAGAAAGCAGATCAGTGGTTGGTGAGACTCACTGTCAAAGGGCATGAAGATTTTAGGATGAAGGAACTCTTATATTTTGATTGTGGTTACAGACAGTATACAATTACCAAATTCATCAAATGCTACCCTTAAAATGAATGAATATTATTATATATAAATAATACCTTTTTTTAAGTGAAAAAATGGGGCTAAGAAAAAAGATTTAGGAGGTAGAATCAATAGAACTTGGTTATGTGCATATTTTGCTTTATACATAGTGGCTGTTTTTCTAGAAAAGATGTATAGAAATAAAATTGAAAATGCTCTAAGGAAACTATCAAAACTAGTATTCAGGCTAATTTCTAATAGAGAATTTCAAACATACACAAAAGATGACAGAATGACATAATGAAACCCAATATACTCAATATTCAGCTTTAACAATTGTCAATTTATGGCCAATTTTGTTTCATTTATATCCCATTCTGCTTTTACCCTGCTACTCAGTTATTCTGAAGCAAATGCTAGATATTATATAATTTTAACCATAAAAATTTTAGTATAAATCTGTAATAAGTAGAGTTTTTAAAAAAAAAACCACAATACTATTACACCTAAAAAATTAATAGTAATTCTTGAATGTCATCTAATATCCAGCCATAGTTCAAATATCTAATTTTCTCACAAAGTTATATATTTTCCTTTTTACAGTTTGTTTGAATTAAAATCCAAATAAGGACCATTTGATATACCTTTTAATTCCATTTAAAAATTATTATTATGGCCAGGCATGGTGAATCATGCCTGTGGTTCCAGCACTTTGAGTGGATTTCTTGAGCCAACATAGCAAGACACATAAATTAGCCAGGCGTGGTGGCAAGCTCCTGTAATCCCAGCTACTCAGGAGTCTAAGGTGGGAGGATCGCTTGAACACGGAAGATCAAGGCTGCAGTGAGTTATGACTGCACCACTGCACTCCAAGTTGGGTGACTGAACGAGACCCTCTCTCAAAAAAAAGAAAAACAATTACTATCATTTTACAGAGACGGAGGTCTCACTGTGTTGCTCAGGGTGGAGTGCAGTGAATATTTACAGGCACAATCACAGGTCATTGCAGCCTCGAACTCTTGAGCTCAAAAAACCCTCCTGCCTCAGCCTCTTGAGTAGCTGGGATTACAGGCTTATGCCACTGCGTCTGGCTTTAACTTCATTTTTAAAATAAGTTCCCTTTCTCTTCTTTTTACCTTTGCAATTTATTTGTTGACTAATCTGTATTTTCTTAATGTAAGAACTCCTTCTATTATGCAAATAAGCACTGTTTAATTTAGTGAGTTTCTTTTCTATTTTTTTTTTTTTTTTCCAGAGACAGAGTCTCACTCTGCTGCCCAGGCTGGAGCGCAGTGGCACGATCTCAGCTCACCGCAACTTCTGCCTCCTGGGTTCAAGTGATTCTCCTGCCTCAGCCTCCCGAGTAGCTGGCACTACAGCCGCGTGCCACCACACCTGGCTAATTTTTTGTATTTTTAGTAGAGATGGGGTTTCACCGTGTTAGCCAGGATGGTCTCGATCTCCTGACCTCGTGATCCGCCCACTTCGGCCAAAGTGCTGGGATTACAGGCGTGAGCCACCGCACCCGGCCGAGATTGTCTTGCTCTGTCACTCAGGCTGGAGTGCAATGGCATGATCATGGCTCACTGTAGCCTCAACCTCCCAAGTTTAAGCGATCCTCCTGTCTCAACCTCCTAAGTAGCTGGGTAGCTGGGACTTGAGATGGCTCACCACTGCGACTGGTTAATTTTTAATTTTTTGTAGAGACAAGGTCTCACTATGTTAGCCAGGCTAGTCTGAAACTCCTGAACTCAAGCTATTCTCTGGCTTTGGCCTTCCAAAGTACTGGGATTACAGGCATGAGCCACTGTGTCTTGCCATGGGTTTCTTTATTTGGATTGTTTTATAATTAATTCTTTTAATATTTTAGTTGCATTCCAAGAATTTTTTGATGAAGTCATAGATTGGTGACATAGGATTATCTCACAGTATGCCTAGTATGTTTTTGCTTTTGGCAATTTGTCTCAAGGGCAGCAATCGTATGACTTACAGCACTGTTTAGACATCAACACAGGTGTGAGTCACTTACAGTTGTTTGGAGATCATCTGTTCTATCAAGGAAGGTATTCAATCTTTCTTCTTTTTCCAAAATTTTATCGATATTTTGTGTCATTACATTTTTTACATCAGTCACTTGACGGCTCATTGTGGAAATGGTGCGGTCACCTGGATTTTTATTGTATTTCATCTATATAGAAATGAAATATAGAAATTTTATTTTATAAATGAAATCCATTATAATATACTGTACAAACTGGAACAATAATGTGAAAGGCATATTTCACTTTTATTTCAGTATAGAGAATCAATTGAATCTCACGTTGTCCCCCCTTCATCTTGCAAAACAAAACGAAACAAAAAGGCAGAGGGAACGGATAAATCAATGTATTCAATCAGCAGTGGAAAGTTTTAAAAAATTTAAATTTGTTTATTTTACAAAATAGACTTTGTTTTTTGGAGCAGGTTTAGGTTCACAGTCAAATTGAGTAGAAAGTAGACAAATTTCCCATATATATTCCCTTGCTACCACAAACGCACAGCCTCTCTATCAACATCCTGCACTAGAATGGTACATTTGTTACAACTGATGACCCCACAGTCCATGATTAGGGCTCATTCTTGGTGCTGTATCTTTTATGTGTTTGGACAAATGGAAAATGACATGTATCCACCATTACAGTATTATACAGAATAGTTTCATTGCCCTTAAAAGTCCATGCTCTGCCCATTCAGCTCTCCCTCCCACCAGGCACTGGCAACCACTGACTTTTTTTACAGCATCCATAGTTTGCTTTTTCCAGAATGTCATAATTGTTGTAATCATATAGTGTGTAGCCTTTTCAGATTGGCTTCCTTCACTTAGTAATATGCATTTAAGGTTCCTCCATGTCTTTTCATGGCTTGTTGCCTCATTTATTTTTAGCACTGAATACCATTCCACTGTCTGGAATTACCACAGTTACATCCATTCACTTACTGAAGGACATCTTGGTTGCTTCCAAATTTTAACAATTACAAGTAAGGTGGTTATAAACATCCACATGCTAGTTTTTGTGTGGACATGTTTTCAACTCATTAGGGCAAATACCAAGGAGTGTGATGGTTAGATTGTATTGTAAGGGTACGTTTAGTTTTGTAAGAATCTGCCAAACTGTCTTCCAAGTTGGCTGTACCATTTTGCACTCCCACCAGCAATGAATGGAGTTCCTACTGTGCCACATCCTTGTCAGCACTTAATGTTGCCAGTCTTTTGGATTTTGGCCATTCTAATAGTTATAATGGTATTTCATTGTTATACTTTGCAATTCCCTAATGGCATATAATATTGAGCATCTTTTTATATGTTTATTTACCATTTGTATATCTTTTTTGGTGAGGTGTCTATACAGGGTTGTTTTGTTTTGTTTTTTTTTAACCAGCATTCTCTATGACTCACCTGATGCCTATTTTAAAATCAGGTTCTAAAAAATTATTGTTGTTGAGTTTTAAGAGTTCTTTGTATATTTGGGATAAAAGTCTTGTCAGGTTTGTCCTTCTTCTTCTTCTTTTTTTTTTTTTTTGAGACAGGGTCTCACTCTGTTGCCCAGGCTGGAGAGTACACAACACATGGGAATTCTGGGAGATACAATTCAAGTTGAAATTTGGGTGGGGACACAGCCAAACCATATCATTCTGCCCCTGGCCCCTCCAAATCTCACGTCCTCACATTTCAAAACCAATTATGCCTTCCCAACAGTCCCCCAAAGTCTTAACTCATTCTCATCTCAGCATTAACCCAAAAGTCCACAGTCCAAAGTCTCATCTGAGACAAGGCAAGTCCCTTCCACCTATGAGCCTGTAAAATCAAAAACAAGCTAGTTACTTCCTAGATACAATGGGGGTACAGGTATTGGGTAAATATGGTCATTCCAAATGGGAGAAATTGGCCAAAACAGAGGGGTTATAGGGCCCATGCAAGTACAAAATCCAGTGGGACAGTCAAATCTTAAAGCTCTAAAATGATCTCCTTTGGCTCCAGGTCTCACATCCAGGTCACGCTGATGCAAAAAGTAGGTTCCCATGGTCTTGGGCAGCTCTGCCCCTGTGGCTTTGCAGGGTACAGCCTCTCTCCTAGCTGCTTTCATGGGCTGGCATTGAGTGTCTGTGGCTTTTCCAGGTGCACAGTGCAAGCTGTCAATGGATCTACCATTCTGGGGCTTGGAGGATGGTGGCCCTCTTCTCACAGCTCCACTAGGCAGTGCCCCAGTAGGGACTCTGTGTGGGGGCTCCAACCCCACATTTCCCTTCTGCACTGCCCTAGCAGAGGTTCTTCATGAGGGCCCCACCCCTGCAGCAAACTTTTGCCTGGGGGTCCAGGCATTTCCATACATCTGCTGAAACCTAGTTAAAGGTTCCCAAACCTCAGTTCTTGGCCTCTGTGCACCTGCAGGCTCAACACCACGTGGAAGCTGCCAAGTCTTGGGGCTTGCACCCTCTGAAATCACAGCCTGAGGTGTACGTTGGCCTGTTTTGGCCATGGCTGGAGTGGCTGGGACACAGGGCACAAAGTGCCTAGACTGCACACAGCACGAAGACTCTGGGCCCAGCCCAGGAAACCATTTTTTGCTCCTGGGACTCCAGGCCTGTGATTGGAGGAGCTGCTGTGAAGGTCTCTGACATGGCCTGGAGATATTTTCCCCATGGTCTTGGGGATTAACATTAGGCTCCTTGCTACGTATGCTAATTTCTGCAGTTGGCTTGAATTTCTCCCCAGAAAATGGGTTTTTCTTTTCTATTGCATAGTCAGGCTGCAAATTTGCCAAACTTTTATGCTCTGTTTCCCTTATAAAACTGAATGCCTTTAACAGCACCCAAGTCACATCTTGAATGCTTTGCTGCTTAGAATTTTTTTCCACCAAATACCCTAAATCATCTCTCTCAAGTTCAAAGTTCCACAGATCTCTAGAGTAGGGGCAAAATGCCACCAGTCTCTTTGCTAAAACATAACAAGAGTCACCTTTGCTCCAGTTCCCAACAAGTTCCTCACCTCCATCTGAGACCACCTCAGCTTGAACCTTATTGTCCACATCACTATCAGCATTTTGGGCAAAGCCATTCAACATGTCTCTAGGAAGTTCCAAACTTTCCCACATTTTCCTGTCTTCACCTGAGCTCTCCAAACTCTTCCAACCTCTGCCTGTTACCCAGTTCCAAAGTCACTTCCACATTTTCAAGTATGTTTTCAGCAAGGCCCCCTTCTACTGGTACCAATTTACTGTGTTAGTCTGTTTTCACGCTGCTGATAAAGACATACCTGAGACTTGGAAGAAAAGGTTTTAATTGGACTTACAGTTTCACATGGCTGAGGAGGTCTCAGAATCATGGCAGGAGGTGAAAGGCACTTCTTACATGGTGATGGCAATAGAAAAATGAGGAAGAAGCAAAAGCGGAAACCCCTGATAAACCCATCAGATCTGATGAGACTTACTCACTATCACAGAATGGCATGGGAAAGACCAGGCCCATGATTCAATTATCTCCTTATGGGTCCCTCCCACTACACGTGAGAATTCTGGGAGATTCAATTAAAGTAGAGATTTGAGTGGGGAAACAGCCAAACCATATCACATTGCTTTCACTGTATCCCACATGTTTTGATACATTGTATTATTATTTTCATTTAGTTTGAAATATTTTAAATTTTTCTTGAGATTTCTTCTTTGACTTGTGTTACTTAGAAGTATGCTGTTTAATGTCCAAATACCTGGGGGACTTTCCAGCTATCTTTCTGTTACTGATTTCTAGTTTGATTCCACTGTGGTTTGAATAACTATATATTGCATTATTTCTTTAAAATTTATTAATGTGTGTTTTATGGCCCTGAATGTGATCTCTATTAGTCAATGTTTCATGTGAGCTTGAGAAAAATGTGTATTCTGCTGTTGTTGAATAAAATATTCTATAGATGTCAATGATAACCAGTTGATTAATGGTACTGTTCAAGTACATTCTTTCTAATTTTCTGCCTGCTAGAACTGTCTATTTCTTAATGAGGGGTGTTGAAGTCTCCAAATATAGTAGCGGATTCATCTATTTTTCCTTGGGATTCTATCAGTCTTTGCCTCATGTATTTTGCCATTCTTTTGTTAGGTGAATATACATTAACAATTGCTATTTCTTCTTAGATAATTGACCCTTTTATCATTATATAATGCCTTTTTTTATCCCTGACAATATTCCTTGCTCTGAAGTCTACTGTTTGATATTAAAATAGCTACTCTAGCCTTCTTTTGATTAGTGTTAGAATGATATGTCACTCTCCATACCTTTACTTTTACTCTCTATGTGCCTTCGTATTTAAAGTGGGTTTCTTTTAGCCAACATATAGTTCAGTTTTGTTTTTTGCTCCATTAGGACAATTTCTGTCTTTTATTTAGTATATTTACACCATTAATGTTTACAGTGATTATTAGTATAGTTGTATTAATACCTACCATATTTGTTACTGTTTTCTATTTGTTGCCCTTTTCCTTTGTTCCTATTTTTGTCTTCCACTCTCTTCTGCCTTTTTTGCTTTTAATTCACCATTTTTATGTGACTATATTATTTTATTTTCTCTCCTGTTTTTAAAAGTATCAATTATACTACTTACTTTAAAAAAGTGGTTTCCAGGCCGGTGCGGTGGCTCACACCTGTAATCCCAGCACTCTGGGAGGCCGAGGCAGGCGGATCCCCTGAGGTCAGTTCTTGACCAGCCTGGCCAACATGGTGAAACCCCGTCTCTAATAAAAATACAAAAATTATCCGGCATGGTGGCAGTCGCCTTAATCTCAGCTCTCGGGTGGCTGAGGCAGGAGAATCGCTTGAACCTGGAAGATGGAGCTTGCAGTGAGTTGAGATTGTGCCACTGCACTCCATCCTGGATGGCAGAGCGAGACTCCATCTCAAAAAAAAAAAAAAGAAAAAAGAAAAAAAAGTAGTTTCCCTACAGTTTGCCATATACATTTACCACTAATTCAAGTTCACTTTCAAATAATACTATACTACTTTATGGGTAATGTAAGTACTTTATAATAACAAAATAATCCTAACTCCTCCCTCCTGTCCCTTGTATCATTTCTACCATTCATTTTACTTATATATAAGCTATAATCATTTAATACAGATGCTCCTTGACCTATGATGGGATTATGTCAAGATAAACCCACTGCAAGTTGAACATATGTGTCAAAATGTATTGAATAACACCTAACCTACTGAACATTATAGCTTAGCCTGCCCTACCTTAAATGTGCTCAAAACACTTACATTAGCCTACAATTGGACAAAATCCTCTAACACAAAGCCTATTTTATAATAAAGTGTTGAAAATCTCATGTAATTTGTTGAATATACTAAGCTGAAAGTAAAAAACTGAATGGCTATATGGGTACTTGAAATGCAGTTTCTACAGAATGCATATTGCTTTTGCACCATCATAAAGTTAAAAAAATCATAAGTTGAGCCATCACAAGTTAGGGACAGTTTGCATATTGTTGTTATATTTTGAACAAACCGTTATCTATTAGATCAATTAAGAACTAAAGTTTAGGCCGGGCGTGGTGGCTCATGCCTGTAATCCCAGCACTTTGGGAGGCCGAGGTGGGTGGATCACGAGGTCAGGAGATCGAGACCATCCTGGCTGACATGGTGAAACCCCATCTCTACTAAAAATACAAAAAATTAGCTGGGCATAATGGCGGCTGTAGTCCCAGCTACTCAGGAGGCTGAGGCAGGAGACTGGCATGAACCTAGGAGGCGGAGCTTGCAGTGAGTGGAGATCCCACCACTGCACTCCAGCCTGGGTGACAGAGCAAGAATCTGTCTCAAAAAAAAAAAAAAAAAAAAAAGAACTGAAGTTTATATTTTACCTTCATTTATTCCTTCTGTAATCTCCTTCCTCCTCCTCCTCCTCCTCTTCTTCTTCTCTGTATATACTGTGGTTTTAATATGTCCCACAAAGTTCATGTATTGGAAAGTTAATGCAATAACCCAATAGATGTGTTCATTGTAATATCCAATAATCCAATAAATTTCTATTCATTATAAATTACCCATTCGTAGTATTCTGTTTTAGCAGCACAAAATGGTTGAAGACAACACAGATCCAAGTTTCTGACCTATATATTTTTCTTTATCTTAGATTCTATATAATTGTCTTTTTAAAAAAATCTTTTATTTTGTTTTTAACATGATATACCTAGGTGTAGTTTTTTTTCTTTTTTTTCATTTATTCTACTTGGTGTTCTCTGAACATCCTGGATCTGTGGTTTGATGTCTGACATTAATTTGGGGAAATTATCAGTCATTAGTGCATCTAATATTGCTTCTTTTCCTTTGTCTCTTTCTTCTACTTCTGATATTCCCATTATGTGTATTGATCCTCACAAAAGTGTGGGAGAACCTCCTATTACTGGGCCCCCACTGAAGCAATTTGTCAGTTACTGTTTAGGTTTTCCTACCCTATTACTGGTTCATGTGAAGGTTTCTGCTGATGGGTTTCTGTTCTAGTAAGTTGTGAATCTCTGTATTTGTCTGTCTGGATCTTCAAGTGGCAGCAATTTGCCCTATGACCTCACTTCTCTGATGGATATATAAAAAATTGGTGATTTTACAGTTTGGCCAGTTTATTACTTGTCGTTAAGATGGAGTGGTAACCTTCAAGGTCCTTACATGGTGGACCCGAAACTGGAGGGCCATATAAATATTTTTTTATTATTTCTAAAAAAATTTTTTAAAAATTGCAATGGATTTGGGGGTACAAGTGTTCTTTGGTTGCATGAATGAATTACATAGTGGTGAATTCTGAGATTTTGGTGTACCTGTCACTTGAGTAGTGTACATTGTACCCAATATGTAGTTTTTAATCCCACACTCCCTTCCTACCCTTTCCCTTCTTCTTTTTTTTTTCTTTTTTTTTTTTGAGATAGAGTCTCACTCTGTTGCCCAGGCTGGGGTGCAGTGGTGCGATCTCGGCTCACTTAAACTCTGCCTCCTAGGTTGAAGCGATTCTACTGCCTCAGTCTCCTGAGTAGCTGGGATTACAGGTGCATGCTACCACACCGGCTAATTTTTGTATTTTTAGTAGAGACAGGGTTTCACCATGTTGGGCAGGCTGGTATCGAACTCCTGATCTCAGGGATCCACCCGCCTCGTACTCCCAAAGCGCTGGGATTACAGGTGTGTGTCACCGCGCCTGGCCACCCTTCCCCTTCTGAGTCTCCAAAGTCCATTGTATCACTCTGTCTGCCTTTCTGTACTCATAGCTTAGCTCTCACAAGTGAGAACATGTGGTGTTTGGTTTTCCATTACTGAGTTACCCACTTAGAATAATGGCCTCCAGCTCCATCAAAGTTGCTGCAAAAGATATTGTTTCATTCCTTTTTAGGGCTGAGAAGTGTATTCCATGAAGTATATACACATTTTCTTTATCCACACATTAGTTGATGGGCACTTAGGCTGGTTCCATATCTTTGCAATTGTGAATTGTGCTATAGTAAACATATGTGTGCATGTGTCTTTTTCATATAATGATTTATTTTCTTCTGGGTAGACACCCAGCAACGGGATTGCTGGATCGAATGGTAGACTTGCCTTTAGTTCTTTAAGGAACTTCCATGATGTTTTCCATAGAGGTTGTACTAATTTACATTCCCACCAGCAGTGTATAAGCATTCCCTTTTCACCACATTCATGCCAACTTCCATTTAAAAAATTTTTTATTTATTTATTTATTCATTTATTAACTATGACCACTCTTCCAGGAGTAAGGTGCTATCTCATTGTGGTTTAAATTTGCATTTCCCTGATGATTAGTGATGTTGAGCATTTTTTCATATGTTGTTGGCCATTTGTATATCTTCTTTTGAGTAATGTTTATTCATGTCATTTATCCACTTTTTGATGAGATTATTTATTTTTTCTGCTGCTTTAAGTTTCTTGTAGATTCTAGATACTAGTCCTTTGTTAAACACAGTTTGCAAAAATTTTTTTCCACTCTGTAGGTTGTCTGGTTACTCTGATAATTATTTCTTTTCCTATGCAGAAGTTTTTTAGTTTAATCAGGTCTCATTCATTTATTTTTGTTTTTGTTGCATTTGCTTTTGGGGTCTTAGTCATGCATACTTTGCCTAGGCCAATGTCCAGAAGAGTTTCCCCAAGGTTATCTTCTAAAATTTTTATGGTTTTAGGTCATATTTTTAAGTCTTTGATCCATCTTGAGTTGATTTTTGTACAAGATGAGAGATAGGGATCCAGCTCCATTCTTTTACATGTGGCTAGCCAGTTTTCCCAGTACCATTTATTAAATAGGGTGTCCTTTCCCCAATTTATGTTTTTGTATGCTTTGTCAAAGATCAATTGGTTCTAAGTTTTTGGCTTTATTTTTGGATTCTCTATTCTATTCCATTGGTCTCTGTGCCTACTTTTATAACAGTACCATGTTGTTTTGGTAACTATAGCCTTGCAGTATAATTTGAAGTCCAGTAATATGCCTCTAGATTTGTTCTTTTTGCTTAGGATTGCTTTGGCTATGTGGGCTCTTTTTTGGTTCCATATGAATTTTATAATTCTTTCCTAATTCTGTGAAAAATGATGTTGATATTTTGATGGGAATTGAATTGAATCTGTAGATTGCTTTGGGCAGTGCCCTGGGGATCTAAATAAACTTGAAAGGCAGTCTCGGCCACAAGGAATGCAATTCCTGGACAAGTCCTGGTGCTGTGCTGAGCTTGGAGCTAGTGGACTTGGGGGGCAGGTGAGCTAGTGAGACACTAGCCAGGGAGGCCAAGGGAGTGCTTGTGCCAACTCTCCCCCAACCCCAGGCAGTGCAGCTTGCAGCTCTCGGAGAAATTCTTTCCTTCTGCTTGAGGAGAGGAGAGGGAAGAGTAAAGAAGACTTTGTCTTGCAACTTGGATACTAGCTCAGCCACAGTAGGATAGGGCAACAGGTAGAGTTTTGACACCCTCATTCCAGGCCCTAGCTTCTGGACAATATTTCTAGACATATTTGGTGCCAGAAAGGAACCAAAGGAACCTGCTGCCTTGAAGGAAAGAACCAGTCCTGGTAGGATTCATCATCCACTGACTAAAGAGCCCTTGGGCCCTGAATAAGCAGCAGCAGTAGCCAGGTGTTATACGCTGTGGGCCTTGGGGAGACTTTGAGATGTGCTGGCTTCAGTTGTGACCTAGCACGTTCCCAGCTGTGGTGGCTACAGGGAGAGACTCCTCCTGCTTGAAAAAAGGTGATGAAAGAGTAAAGGGGACTTCATCTTGCAGCTTAGATACCAGCTTGGCACTAAGTGGGTTCTTGGGATCCCTAAATCCAGGCCTTCACTCTTGGATGGCATTTCTGGACCTATCCTGGGCCAGAGGGGAGCCCAATGCCCTGAAAGTAGAGTCTGTGGCCTGGCAGCATTGTGTGAAATGCCTCTGGGTCTTGTGTGAGTATCAGCAGCAGCCAGGCAGAACTTGCTACGGGCTTGGGGAAGTGCTGGCCATGGAGAGAGACCCCTCTCCTTATGGAAAGGAGAGGGAAGAGTGGGAAGGACTCTGCCTTGTGGCTTCGGTGCCAGCTTAGCCATAGTAAAATAGAACATCAGGTAGATTCCTAAGGTTTCTGACTCCAGGCTCTGGCTCTTAGATGGCATCTCTGGACCTGCCTAGGGCACTGGGGGAACTAGCAGTTCTGAAGGGAAGGACAAAAGCCTATCTGGCTTTGCCACCTGCTGATTGTAGAGCTCTAGGGCTTTGAGCAAACATGGGCAGTGGGCCTCGGGTGAGACCTAGTGCTGTGCTGGCTTCAGGTCTGAATCAGAGCAGTCCTAGTGGTGGTAGCCACAGGGTGCTTATATCACCATTCCCCCAAAGCTCCGGGCAGTTCAGCACAGAGAGACTCTATTTGGGAGAAAATAAAGGAAGACAACAAGAGTCTCTGTCTGTTGATCCAGAGAATTCTTCTGGATCTTACACAAGACCATCAAGGGGGTACCTCTATGAGTCTGCAAAAGCCACAGTGTTACTGGCTTTGGGGTGCCCCTGAATGCAGATATGGCTGCAGTGACCAAAAACTTAGATCACAATACCCAAGTCCCTTTGAGTACTTAGAAAGCCTTCCCAAGATGAATGCGTATAAATAAGCTCAGACTGAGAAGACTACAATAAATATTTAACTCTTCAATGCCCAGACAACAACAAACATCCAGCATCAAGACCATACAGGAAAACATGACCTCACCAAATGAACTAAAGAAGGCATTAGGGACCAATCCTGGAGAGACAGAGATATATGACCTTTCAGACAGAGAATGCAACATGGCTGTTTTGAGGAAACTCAATGAAATTCAGAATTCCATCAGATAAATTTAATAAAGAGACTGAAATATTAAGAAGAATCAAGCAGAAATTCTGGAGCTGAAAAATGTAATTGACATACTGAAGAATGCATCAGAGTCTCTCTTTTTTTTTTTTTTTTGAGACGAAGTCTCGCTCTGTCACCCAGGCTGGAGTGCAGCAGTGTGATCTCGGCTCACTGCAAGCTCCGCCTCCCAGGTACATGCCATTCTCCTGCCTCAGCCTCCTGAGTAGCTGGGACTACAGGTGCCCGCCACCAAGCCCGGCTAATTTTTTTGTATTTTTAGTAGAGACGGGGTTTCACTGTGTTAGCCAGGAAGGTCTCGATCGCCTGACCTCGTGATCCGCCCGTCTTGGCCTCCCATAGTGCTGGGATTACAGGCATGAACCACTGTGCCCAGCCCACATCAGAGTCTCTTAACAGCAGAACTGATCAAGTAGAAAAAGAATTAGTGAGCTTGAAGACAAGCTATTTGAAAATACACAGTCAGAGGAGAAAAAAGAATAAAAAAGAATGAAGCATGCCCATAAGATCTAAAAAATAGCCTCAGAAGGGCAAATCTGGCCAGGTGCGGTGGCTCACGCCTGTAATCCCAGCACTTTGGGAGGCTGAGGTGGGTGGATCACCTAAGGTTGGGAGTTTGAGACGAGCCCGGCCAACATGGTAGAACCCTGTCTCTACTAAAAATACAAAAATTAGCCGGGCATGGTGGTATGTGCCTGTAATCCCAACTACCTGGGAGGCTGAGGCATGAGAATTGCTTGAACCCGGGAGGCAGAGGTTGCAGTGAGCTGAGATCATGCCACTGCACTCTAGCCTGGGTGACAGAGTGAGACTGTCTCAAAAAAAAAAAAAAAAAAAAAAAAAGGCAAATCTCAGAGTTATTGGCCTTAAAGTGGAGGTAGAGAGAGAGAGATAGGAGTAGAAAGTTTATTCAAAGGGATAATAACAGATATCTTCCCAAACTTAAAGAAAAATATCAGTATTCAAATATAAGAAGATTATAGAACACCCAAAGAGGATTTAACCCAAATAAGACTACGTCAAGGCATTTAACATTCAATCTCCGAAAGGTCAAGGATAAAGAAAGGATCCTAAAAGCAGCAAGAGAAAAGAAACAACATTCAATGGATCTCCAATACATCTGGCAGCTGACTTTTCAGTGGAAACCTTATAAACAAGGAGAGAATGCCATGACATATTTAAAGTGCTGAAGAAAAAACCCTACAATAGTGTATCTGGCAAAAATAAAACATAAAAGGGAAATAAAGACTTTCCCAGACAAACTGAAGCTGAGGGATTTCATTAACACCAGACCTTTCCTATAAAAAATGCTAAAGAAAGTACTTCAATCAGAAAGAAAACAATGTTAATTAGCATTAAGTAATCACCTGAAGGTACGAAACTCACTGGTAATAGCATGTACACAGAAAAGCACAGGATATGAGAACACTGTAACTGTGGTGTGTAAACCACTCTTATCCTAAGTAGAAAGATTAAATGATGAACCAACAAAAAATAATAGCAGAAACAACTTTTCAAGACATAGACAGTACAATAAGATATAAATAGAAACAACAAAAAGTTAAAAAGCAGGGGGGATGAAGTTAAGATATAGAGTTTTTATTAGTTTTCTTTCTGCTTGTCTGTTTACGCAAACAGTATTAATTAGTTATCAGGTTAAAATAATGGGTTATAAGATATTATTTGCAAGCCTCATGGTAACCTCAAACCAAACAAATATACAGTGGATACATAAAAAATAAAACACAAGAAACTAAATTATATCACCAGAGAAAATCAACTTCACTAAAGGAAGACGGGAGGGAAAGAAGGAAAAGAAGACCACAAAACAACTAGAAAACAAAGAACAAAATGAAGAGTAAGTCCTTACCTGTCAATAAAATAACATTTAATGTAAATGAACTAAACTCTCCAATCAAAAGACATAGAATGGCTGGCCAGGCACATTGGCTCATGCCTGTAATCCTAACACTTTGGGAGGCTGAGGCAGGTGGAATGCCTGAGCTCAGGAGTTTGAGACCAACCTGGGCAACATGGTGAAACCCCATCTCTACTAAAAAAAAAAAAATACAAAAAATTAGTTGGGCATGGTGACGTGCGCCTGTAGTCCCAGCTACTCAGGAGGTTGAGGCATGAGAATTGTTGGAACCCAGGAGGCAGAGGTTGCAGTGAGCTGAGATAGTACCACTGCACTCCACCCTGGGAAACAGAGTGAGACTGTCTCAAAAAACAAAAACAAAAACAAAACAAAAAAACAAAAAAACAAAAAAACAAAAAAACAAAAAACAAAACACACATAAAGGCATAGACTGGCTGAATCAATTAAAAAAACAAGACCCACTGATATGTTGCCTTCCAGAAACACACTTCACCTATAAAGACACACACAGGTTGAAAATAAAGGAATGGAAAAAGATATTCCATGCCACTGGAAACCAAAAAAAAAAAAAAAAAAAAAAAAAAAAAAAAAAAAGAAAGACTGGAGTAGCTATATTTATATCAGACAAAATAGATTTTTTTTTTTTTTTTTTTGAGATGGAGTCTCACTCTGTCGCCCAGGCTGGAGTGCAGTGGTGCAATCTTGGCTAACTGCAAGCTCCGCCTCCCGGGTTCATGCCATTCTCCTGCCTCAGCCTCCCGAGTAAATGGGACTACAGGCACCTGCCACCATGCCCAGCTAATTTTTTGTATTTTTAGTAGAGACGGGGTTTCACCATGTTAGCTAGGATGGTCTTGATCTCCTGACCTAGTGATCCACCCACCTCAGCCTCCCAAAGTGCTGGGATTACAGGCATGAGCCACTGCGCCTGGCATTTTTTTTTTTTTTTTTTGAGATGGAGTCTCGCTCTGTCACCAGGCTGGAGTGCAGTGGCGTGACCTTGGTTCACTGGTTCACCACAACCTCCACCTCCCGGGTTCAAGCGATTCTCCTGCCTCAGCCTCCCGAGTACCTGGGACTACAGGCACGTGCCTCCGTGCCCAGCTAATTTTTGTATTTTTAGTAGAGATGAGGTTTTACCGTATTGGCGAGGATGGTCTCGATCTCTCAATCTTGTGATCTGCCTGCCTCAGTCTCCCAAAGTGCTGGGATTACAGGTGTGAGCCACTGTGCCTGGCCTGACAAAATAGATTTCAAGACAAAAATATAAGAAGATACAATAAGGTCACTATATAATAATAAACGGGTCAGTTTGGCAAGAGGATATAACAATTTAAAATATATATGCACCCAACACAGGAGCAACCAGGTATATAAAGAAAACATTAGCACTATATTGCCCAGGTGGAAGTCTCTTTTAATCTATGGTTTCTCCTTAACTTTCTCCACTTGGCAATTTATTTTTTGAAGAAGTTAGGTCATTTGTCTTGTAGAGTTTTTCATATTCTGAATTTTGCTGATTATATCACTTCAGTATCATTTAATGTGAATGCTGATCTCTCTATTTCCTATAAACTGGCAGTTAGAGCTAAAGGCTTGGTCAGATCCAGTTTTGATATTTTTGGGTAAATGTGTTTCAGATGTGTGCTTTATAAGACTCATTGTGTGGCATCAAGAAGCACATTACTGTCTCTCTTATTTTGAGCTTAAGAAAAATTAGTGGGTTTAGGTGTTCTGTTTCATCCATTACAAAGTTCCTCATCAGGTTTTTACCTAATTTTTTTTGTCAGTTATTGATGATGATTGTCTAGGTCCATTATTTCATTAGGGATTCCACAATGGTGATATTTTACCACCTCTTCATCATTTATTAGCTAGAATACTTCCATAAAGAGAAATGACTTTTCCCTATCAACTTTCTGGTTCCTTTGAGGTATGGTTCATACAAGAATGTTAGAATAAATGCTTGATTCCTTCCTTTTATTTATCAGTTTTCAGAGTAATGAGGTAGATTAGTAGTACTTATCAAAGTTGAGTGATGAAAAATTTTTCCCCCTTTGGTGGTATCTAGCAACTCATGGAGTTTAACATTTTTGATGTGCTAAAATCCACTGCAGTTAGGGTCCTTTTCGATGCTCAAATAATTCTATCACTGGCCAGAGGCAACCTCTTCAAGTTGTCTCCTACAGTCTTTTGACATGAGCATAGACTTTGATAGCATCTTTGTTTTTGATGGGGCAAAATGTTTCTGGCTTATATGTTACCTGTCCCATATTTGGAACCAGGCTTGATTTCATTGAGGGGAGGGTGCTGAAGGAAAGTGCTGAAAGAAAGGAAATTGCTGAAGGAAAAAAGTATTTAGAGACTATAATCTAGAAACTAAGGTGGCTGACTACTGTTGGGGTTGGTCATTGTTTCTAGGCTTTTTCAGTGGATAGGCTAGGAAATTTTGTTTAAGAGAAAACATATCATGTAATATATTTTCAATGAAATATTTTTAAATATTTACTTTACTTTTTTTTTTTTTTTTTTTTGAGACTGGATCTGGCCCTGTCTCACAGGTTTGAATGCAGTGGTGTGATTGATCTCAGCTCACTGCAACCTCCGCCTCCTGGGCTCAAGCCATCTTCCCACCTCAGCCTCCTGAGTAGCTGGGACAACAAATACATACCAACATGTCCAGATAATTTTTTTTTTGTATTTTTTGTAGAGATGGGGTTTCACCATGTTGCCCAGGCAGGTCTGGAACTCCTGAGCTCAAGTCATCTATGCCCACCTTGGCCTCCCAAAGTGTTGGGATTACAGGCATGAGCCACTGTGCCCGGCCCTAATTTTCAATTAAAATTTGAGATTAGAAGTTTTACTTGACTTCTTTGATTTTATATTTGCAACTCTTTTTTTTCTGAAAATCTTGAGTCTTAACAACATTAACAATTATACAAAGTAATATATCTATACCTATAAAAACCAATTTTAGAATAGCAATACCAATATTATTAGCAATAATGTGACGCTTAAAAATAAATACCTTGAGATTTACTTTTAGTTCTTCAGTTTTTTTTTTATTAGGGTATAATCCCACTAGGAATATATAATCAAATTACTGTGTTTTAGAGCCACTTGAAATAAATTTTCACTGTCTTTTAAGCCACTAACTCAATACACAGGTTTTTTGTTTTTTCCATGTTGTTTTAGAGTTTTAGAGATTATCCTAAAAATTAGAATAAAATTCTATAATGACAAAATATACATAAAAATTTTACCATTTTTCCTATTTTTTTCTTTTTTCAATGATCCTAGAAATCCTTCCAACTGACAATTTTTAAGTATATAGTACAGTGGCATTGAGTACATTCACATTTTGTGTAACTATCACCACCATCCATCTCCAGAATTTTTTTCATCTTCCCAAACTGAAACTCTGTACACATTAAACACGAACTGCTCGTTTTCCCCTCCCCCTTCTATTTTCTGTCTCTGTGAATTTGGCAACCACCCTTCTATTTTCTGTCTCTGTGAATTTGGCTACTCTACGTACCACATATAGGTGGAATCAGGCACTATTTGTTCTTTTGTGACTGTCTTATTTCACTTAGTAGGGATTACTTTAAAGTTTTAGAATTAAGTGATATTTTAAGCTGGGCGAGGTGGCAGGCGCTTGTAGTCCCAGCTACTCGGGAGGCTGAGGCAGGAGAACGGCGTGAACCCTGGGGGGCAGAGCCTGCGGTGAGCCGAGATCGCGCCACTGCACTCCAGCCTGGGCGACAGCGAGACTCTGTCTCAAAAAAGAAAAAAAAAAAAAGAATTAAGTGATATTTTATGATTGTGTAAAACATCTACATGGTTTTGCAGTCAAATTTGCCAAATGAGCTTCATACAGAAGGACCTAGTTCCTTTTTTCTCTTTTCCGTAAGAAAACATCAGCAAGAAAGAGAGGTCCACTTTCTACTCTTGTCATTTCTTTTCCCCCTCATCCTCACATAGGTAACCACTTAATGATTTCGGTTTGCCTTTCCCTGCCCGTAAAAAAAACTGTAAGTAAACAAAAAATATATTTGTTCTTATTCCTTCTTTCTTAAATAGTTGCATATAAGAATATTAAATAAATAATAGTGTATCATAAATTCTTTCCTTTTTTTTTTCTTTTTTGAGATGGAGTCTCTCTCTGTTGCCCAGGCTGGAGTACAGTGGTGCAATCTTGGCTCACCACAACCTCTGCTTCCTGGGTTCAAGAGATTCTCCTGCCTCAGCCTCCCAAGTAGCTGGGATTACAGGCATGTGCCATGATGCTTGGCTAATTTTTTTTTTTTTTTTGTATTTTTAGTAGAGATGGGGTTTTGCTGTGTTGGCCAGGCTGGTCGTGAACTCCTGACATCAAGTGATCTGCCTGCCTTGGCCTCCCAAAGTGCTGAGATTACAGGCGTGAGCTACCATGACTGGCCAAAAATTCTCAACCTTTATGTTGCTTTATTAGCTTATCAATATATCATGGATATCATTCCTTATCATTTTATAGAGATAGTTTCTTATTCATCTTTACAGCTCTTAACTCATAATTGCTAACTGATTTGTCAGCTTTGTAAAACTGGTAATACGATGGGTTCCAAGATGGCCGAATAGGAACAGCTCCAGTCTACAGCTTCCAGTGTGAGCGATGCAGAAGACGGGTGATTTCTGCATTTCCAACTGAGGTACCAGGTTCATCTCACTGGGGATTGTCAGACAGTTGGTGCAGGACAGTGGGTGCAGTGCACCAAGTGTGAACCAAAGCAGGGCGAGGCATCGCCTCACCCAGGAAGTGCAAGAGGTCAGGGAATTTCCTTTCCCAGCCAAGGAAAGGGGTGACAGACGGCACCTGGAAAATTGGGTCACTCCCACCCTAATACTGCGCTTTTCTGACAGTCTTAGCAAATGGCGCACCAGGAGATTATAACCCCGTGCCTGGCTCAGAGGGTCGTATGCCCACAGAGCCTCGCTCATTGCTAGATCAGCAGTCTGAGATCAAACTGCAAGGCGGCAGCGAGGCTGGGGGAGGGGCGCCCGCCATTGCTGAAGCTTGAGTAGGTAAACAAAGCAGCCAAGAAGCTCGAACTGGGTGGAGCCCACCACAGCTCAAGGAGGCCTGCCTGCCTCTGTAGGCTCCACCTCTGGGGGCAGGGCACAGACAAACAAAAAGACAGCAGTAACCTCTGCAGACTTAAATGTCTCTGTCTGACAGCTTGGAAGACAGTAGTGGTTCTCCCAGCATGCAACTTGAGATCTGAGAACGGACAGACTGCCTCCTCAAGTGGGTCCCTGACCCCCGAGTAGCCTAACTGGGAGGCACCCCCCAGTAGTGGCAGACTGACATCTCACATGGCCGGGTACCACTCTGAGACGAAACTTCCAGAGGAACAATCAGACAGCAACATTTGCTGCTCACCAATATTCGCTGTTCTGCAGCCTCTGCTGCTGATACCCAGGCAAACAGGGTCTGGAGTGAACCTCTAGCAAACTCCAACAGACCTGCAGGGGAGGGTCCTGACTGTTAGAAGGAAAACTAACAAACAGAAAAGACATCCATGCCAAAACCCTATCTGTACGTCACCATCAACAAAGACCAAAGGTAGATAAAACCACAAAGACGGGGAAAAAACAGAGCAGAAAAACTGAAAAATCTAAAAATCAGAGCGCCTCTCCCCCTCCAAAGGAACGCAGCTCCTCACCAGCAACAGAACAAAGCTGGACGGAGAATGACTTTGATGAGTTGAGAGAAGAAGGCTTCAGACGATCAAACTTCTCCGAGCTAAAGGAGGAAGTTCAAACCCAACGCAAAGAAGTTAAAAACCTTGAAAAAAGATTAGACGAATGGCTAACTAGAATAACCAATGCAGAGAAGTCCTTGAAGGACCTGATGGAGCTGAAAACCATGGCACAAGAACTACGTGACAAATGCACAAGCTTCAGTAGCCGATTTGATCAACTGGAAGGAAAGGGTATCAGTGATGGAAGATCAAATGAATGAAATGAAGCGAGAAGAGAAGTTTAGAGAAAAAAAGAATAAAAAGAAATGAACAAAGCCTTCAAGAAATATGGGACTATGTGAAAAGACTAAATCTACGTCTGATTGGTGTACCTGAAAGTGACGGGGAGAATGGAACCAAGTTGGAAAACACTCTGCAGGATATTATCCAGGAGAACTTCCCCAACCTAGCAAGGCAGGCCAACATTCAAATTCAGAAAATACAGAGAATGCCACAAAGATACTCCTCAAGAAGAGCAACTTCAAGACACATAATTGTCAGATTCACCAAAGTTGAAATGAAGGAAAAAATGTTAAGGGCAGCCAGAGAGAAACACTGGGTTACCCACAAAGGGAAGCCCATCAGACTAACAGCAGATCTCTCGGCAGAAACTCTACAAGCCAGAAGAGAGTGGGGGCCAATATTCAACATTCTTAAAGAAAAGAATTTTCAACCCAGAATTTCATATCCAGCCAAACTAAGCTTCATAAGTGAAGGAGAAATAAAATCCTTTACAGACAAGCAAATGCTGAGAGATTTTGTCACCACCAGTCCTGCCCTACAAGAGCTCCTGAAGGAAGCACTAAACATGGAAAGGAACAACTTGTGCCAGTCACTGCAAAAACACGCCAAATTGTAAAGACCATTGATGCTAGGAAGAAACTGCATCAACTAATGAGCAAAATAACCAGCTAACATCATAATGACAGGATCAAATTCACAAATAACAATATTAACCTTAAATGTAAATGGGCTAAATGCTCCAATTAAAAGACACAGACTGGCAAATTGGATAAAGAGTCAAGACCCATCAGTGTGCTGTATTCAGGAAACCCATCTCAGGTGCAGAGACACACATAGGCTCAAAATAAAGGGATGGAGGAAGATCTACCAAGCAAATGGAAAACAAAAAAAGGCAGGGGTTGCAATCCTAGTCTCTGATAAAACAGACTTTAAACCAACAAAGATCAAAAGAGACAAAGAAGGCCATTACATAATGGTAAAGGGATCAATTCAACAAGATGAGCTAACTATCTTAAATATATATGCATGCACCCAATACAGGAGCACCCAGATTCATAAAGCAAGTCCTTAGGGACCACAAAGAGACTTAGACTCCCACACAATAATAATGGGAGACTTGAACACCCCACTGTCAACATTAGACAGATCAACGGACAGAAAGTTAACAAGGATATCCAGGAATTGAACTCAGCTTTGCACCAAGTGGACCTAATAGACATCTACAGAAACTCTCCACCCCAAATCAACAGAATATACATTCTTCTCAGCACCACACCGCACTTATTACAAAATTGACCACATAGTTGGAAGTAAAGCGCTCCTCAGCAAATGTAAAAGAACAGAAATTACGACAAACTATCTCTCAGACCACAGTGCAATCAAACTAGAACTCAGCACTAAGAAACTCACTCAAAACCGCTCAACTACATGGAAAGTGAACAACCTGCTCCTGAATGACTACTGGGTACATAATGAAATGAAGGCAGAAATAAAGATGTTCTTTGAAACCAACGAGAACAAAGACACAACATACCAGAATCTCTGCGACACATTTAAAGCAGTGTGTAGAGGGAAATTTATGGCACTAAATGCCCACAAGAGAAAGCAGGAAAGATCTAAAATTGACACCCTAACATCACAATTAAAAGAACTACAGAAGCAAGAGCAAACACATTCAAAAGCTAGCAGAAGGCACGAAATAACTAAGATCATATCGGAGCAGAACTGAAGGAGATAGAGAAACAAAAAACCCTTCAAAAAATCAACGAATCCAGGAGCTGGTTTTTTGAAAGGATCAACAAAATTGATAGACCGCTAGCAAGACTAATAAAGAAGAAAAGAGAGAAGAATCAAATAGATGAAATAAAAAATGATAAAGGGGGTATCACCACCAATCCCACAGAAATACAAACTACCATCAGATAATACTATAAACATCTCTACGCAAATAAACTAGAAAACTAGAAGAAATGGATAAATTCCTTGACACATACACTCTCCCAAGACTAAACCAGGAAGAAGTTGAATCTCTGAATAGACCAATAACAGGCTCTGAAATTGAGGCAATAATTAATAGCTTACCAAACAAAAAAAGTTCAGGACCAGACGGATTAACAGCCAAATTCTACCAGAGGTACAAGGAGGAGTTGGTACCATTCCTCTGAAACTATTCCAATCAATAGAAAAAGAGGGAATCCTCCCTAACGCATTTTATGAGGCCAGCATCATCCTGATACCAAAGCCTGGCAGAGACACAACAAAAAGAGAGAATTTTAGACCAATATCCCCGATGAACATCGATGCAAAAATCCTCAATAAAATACTGGCAAACCGAATCCAGCAACACATCAAAAAGCTTATCCACCACGATCAAGTGGGCTTCATCCCTGGGATGCAAGGCTGGTTGAACATACACAAATCAATAAACGTAATCCAGCATATAAACAGAACCAAAGACAAAAGCCACACGATTATCTCAATAGATGCAGAAAAGGCCTTTGACAAAATTCAACAGCCCTTCATGCTAAAAACTCTTAATAAATTAGGTATTGATGGGACGTATCTCAAAATAATAAGAGCTATCTATGACAAACCCACAGCCAATATCTTACTGAATGGGCAAAAACTGGAAGCATTCCCTTTGAAAACTGGCACAAAACAGGGATGCCCTCTCTCACCACTCCTATTCAACATAGTGTTGGAAGTTCTGGCCAGGGCAATCAGGCAGGAGAAAGAAATAAAGGGTATTCAATTAGGAAAAGAGGAAGTCAAATTGCCCCTGTTTGCAGATGACATGATTGTATATGTAGAAAACCCCATCGTCTCATCCCCAAATCTCCTTAAGCTGATAAGCAAGTTCAGCAAAGACTCAGGATAAAAAATCAATGTGCAAAAACCACAACCATTTTTATACATCAATAACAGAAAAACAGAGAGCCAAATCATGAGTGAACTCCCATTCCCAATTGCTTCAAAGAGAATAAAATACCTAGGAATCCAACTTACAAGGGATGTGAAGGACCTCTTCAAGGAGAACTACAAACCACTGTTCAATGAAATAAAAGAGGATAAAAACAAATGGAAGAACATTCCATGCTCATGGGTAGGAAGAATCAATGTCGTGAAAATGGCTATACTGCCCAAGGTAATTTATAGATTCAATGCCATCCCCATCAAGCTACCAATGACTTTCTTCACAGAATTGGAAAAAACTACTTTAAAGTTCATATGGAACCAAAAAAGAGCCCACATCGCCAAGTCAATCCTAAGCCAAAAGAACAAAGCTGGAGGCATCACACTACCTGACTTCAAACTATACTACAAGGCTACAGTAACCAAAACAGCATGGTACCGGTACTGAAACAGAGATATAGACCAATGGAATAGAACAGAGCCCTCAGAAATAATACCAGACATCTACAACTATCTGATCTTTGACAAACCTGACAAAAACAAGAAATGAGGAAAGGATTCCCTATTTAACAAACGGTGCTGGGAAAACTGGCTAGCCATATGTAGAAAGCTGAAACTGGATCCCTTCCTTACACCTTATACAAAAATTAATTCAAGATGGATTAAAGACTTAAATGTTAGACCTAAAACCATAAAAACCATAGAAGAAAACCTAGGCAATACCATTCAGGACATAGGCATGGGCAAGGACTTCATGTCTAGAACACCAAAAGCAATGGCAACAAAGGCCAAAATTGACAAATGGGATCTAATTAAACTAAAGAGCTTCTGCACAGCAAAAGAAACTACCATCAGAGTGAACAGGCATCCTACAGAATGGGAGAAAATTTTTGCTATCTACTCATCTGACAAAGGGCTAATATCCAGAATCTACAATGAACTCAAACAAGTTTACAAGAAAAAAACAAACAACCCCATCAACAAGTGGGCAAAGGATATGAACAGACACTTCTCAAAAGAAGACATCTATGCAGCCAACAGACAGGTGAAAAAATGCTCATCATCACTGGCCATCAGAGAAATGCAAATCAAAACCAAATGAGATACCATCTCACACCAGTTAGAATGGCGATCATTAAAAAGCCAGGAAACAACAGGTGCTGGAGAGGATGTGGAGAAATAAGAACACTTTTACACTGTTGGTGGGACTGTAAAGTGGTTCAACCATTGTGGAAGAAAGTGTGGCGATTCCTCAGGGATCTAGAACTAGAAATACCATTTGACCCAGCCATCCCATTACTGGGTATATACCCAAAGGATTATAAATCATGCTGCTGTAAAGACACATGCACATGTATGTTTATTGCGGCACTATTCACAATAGCAAAGATCTGGAACCAACCCAAATGTCCAACAATGAGACTAGATTAAGAAAATGTGGCACATATACACCATGGAATACTATGCAGCCATAAAAAATGATTAGTTCATGTCCTTTGCAGGGACATGGATGAAGCTGGAAACTATCATTCTCAGCAAACTATCGCAAGGACAAAAAACCAAACATCGCATATTTTCAGTGATAGGTGGGAACTGAACAATGAGAACACTTGGACACAGGAAGGGGGACATCACACACAGGGGCCTGTTGTGGGGTGGGGGGAGGGGGGAGGGATAGCATTAGGAGATATACCTAATGTAAATGACCAGTTAATGGGTGCAGCACACCAACATGTCACATGTATACATATGTAACTAACCTGCACGTTGTGCACATGTACCCTAGAACTTAAAATATAATAATAAAATAAAAACTGGTAATACTTAGGAATACAGTTTGAGGTTACATACCATATACTTTCATAACACTTGTGGAAAATCTGCAGCAAATGCATTTGAAGGAGAAAAATGTTCTTGTGACATCAAAGGATTTCTTGTAAAAGTATCACTAATCTGGAGAAATTAATGGAACTATTTAACCTATATAGATCATTTTAACTGGAGAATTATAGAACAAACATTCATTTGAAGCAAAGTCTAGCAGAATCCTGAAAAATAAAAGAAAACACATCATTTTTGGCTTTTTGGTGGCAGGGCATCCTTTCCATTTAAAGATGGCATATTCATAAACACCGTGTTTGTCCCAGTCTTACACGCTGCTGTTGTACAGATTAGAACCTCATACAGTATGATTGCAGGTGCTATTCCTTGATATATCTGAGGACTTGAGGGGAAGAACAGATGTTTACCTCTGGCAGACAAGGAAAGATGGGATTTTATGGTATTTTTTAAATAGTGCTTTCATTTTCCTCTCTCACCCATACCCTCAAAATCCATTCAACAATAATGAAACAATGCTAAATAAATGTCTTAATAGAAATACTTAATGAATTTCTCAGAAGCAGTGGTAAAAAATGACATGGTTAGTAATGTTGTGTTACCTAGTTTTGGAAAGGTTACAGAGTTGGGATGTTTTGTCATAATGCACAGAAAAGAAAAAAATTACAGTACATTAAGCTAAAATGACTTACAGTGTTTAACATCTGGACTCTGGCAATTTTCTAGGCATAATTGTGGAGTTAATTTTAATATTTAGGCCTTATAGCCCTTAACTCTATATTAGTTTGAATTGGGTTAAAGCAAGCAGATACATTAAACAGAAAATATATGCATGATTCATGAATGTGACTGGCAAATAACTGCTACATTGGTAACTATAGTATAGCTGACTAATTTTTGCATTAATATTTCTTACTAAAATATTTATCCTGAATTATATATTTATAAGTAATTTGAAGATTAGTATCATTTACTTTTTAAAATAAGAAACAGTCACACTATTTGAACCATAAAATTACCAGAATAACGGTTTGGCTCTAGTCTGTCTCAAAGACTGTGTTTCATGAACTCTCCTTCTGCTCAGACATCACACTCAGGATGCTATGAGCAGCAGGTGATATCTAGTGAGAAGGTTAATCGCCTTTTAAGATATTTATAAAAATCTTATGTATCTACATAAATACATACACAAAAGTACTCTGTTTATCACAGTTTAGACATGCTGGCTATTGTCAGTTAAAACTTTCCCTAGAGACGGTATGTCTTGATTTAAAAAACATTTTTTGATTAACTCTTCTAATTGATATATATACTTTAACACAAGTGTCTTTAGACTACCGATCTAAAAAATTTTTGATCACTTACCTCCTCACATACATACTTTGTAAATTAAGTACATGTGCCATTGAAAAAGTATATTAAACACTAGAGTAGCTTAATTTCTTTCTTAATTTTTAAAACAAAATAAATATAAGGAGAAGTTCTAATAAATCTGAGTGGATGATCTTTGCAGGCCTTACTTTAGGGCCAGGCGAAGTATGGAAACACGAGCCAGATGAGGGATGCAGGTAATAAATCTCTGAAGGTCATGAATGGCTCTGCTTTACATATAGCAGGTGAGTGAGCTGCTTTTGTTTAGCACACTACTACTAATAAACTATAAAGCAGAGACCTCACAATTTCAGTAACTCAAAAAGTCCTTACAGTACAATAAAATTACTTACGTTTTTAAGAAATGCAGATGGTGTCACAGAATCCAAAGCATTGTCTGTAGCACATACATAAGTGATTCCATCAATAAAGACAGTATGGCAAACATAGCTTTGAAAAGAAAACATGATAATATTAAAGAAGTACCCACACAGAGAATTTAACTTCATTTTTCAAGCTTTCATTAGTGGTATTAAGAACTATATAGATAACTTTTTATAATCAGAATAATTGGTTGGGTGCAGTGGCTCATGCCTATAATCTCAGCACTTTGGGAGGCTGAGGTGGGAGGATTGCTTGAGCCCAGGAGTTGAAGATTGGCCTGGGCAACATAGCAAGACCCCATTTCTACAAAAAATACAAAAAAATTAGCTGGGCATGGTGGTACACGCCACACTGTATTTCCAGCTACTTGGGGGGCTAAGGTGGGAGGATTGATTGAGCCAGGAGGTTGAGACTGCAGCGAGCCATGATCACGCCACTGTACTCCAGCCTGGGTGACAGAGTGAGACCCTGTCTCAAACAACAATAAAAAAACCAAAACCAAAGAAGCATAATAATTAGAAGACCTCTCATATATTTGAAAAATTGAAGTAAATTATGTTAAGTGAAGTCTGTAGAATTTAAATATGTATTTAAAATTGCATCAATATAAATAAATCAAAGAGAAAACTAATAATTTGGTATATATATATATATACATATTTTATTTTTTGAGATGGAGTCTCACTCTGTCGCCCAGGCTGGAGTGCAGTGGTTCGATCTTGGCTCACTGCAACCCCTGCCTCCTGGGTTCAAGCAATTCTCCTACCTCAGTCTCCCGACTAGCTGGGATTACAGGCATGTGCCACCATGCCTAGATAATTTTTGTATTTTTAGTAGAGACAGGGTTTCACTATGTTGGCCAGGCTGGTCTCGAACTCCTGGCCTCAAGTGATCTGCCTCCCATGGCTTCCCAAAGTGCTGGGATTACAGGTGTGAGCCACCACGCCCAGCCTATATATATATCTATATTTGAAGTCACTCACATTCCAAGACTGAATCAAGATTCTGACTAAATAGAAAATGCTATGTTTGGCCGGATGCGGTGGCTCATACCTGTAATCCCAGAACTTTGGGAGGCTGAGGCGGGTGCATCACGAGGTCAGGAGTTCAAGACCAGCCTGGCCAATATAGTGAAACCCCGTTTCTACTAAAAATACAAAAAATTAGCCAGGTGTGGTGGCGGGCACCTGCAATCCCAGCTACTCGGGAGGCTGAGGCAGAAGAATCGCTTGAACCCAGGAAGTGGAGGTTGCAGTGAGCCAAGATTGCGCCATTGCACTCCTGCCCAGGCGAAAGTGTGGGACTCTGCTCGTAAAACAAAAACAAACACAGAAAATACTATGTTCATTGAATTTTAGTATGCCTATATTTTAGGTAGACATATTTAATTTTGGTACATCTTGGTTTTCTATACATTAGAATTAAAAATTTGTAAACTGCAAATACCAAATATTCAGGATGAGTTGGGGAGGGAGGAATGAATGTTAAAGTGAACCACAGTATGTTAAAATGAACCTTAGCATGACCACTCAACCATCTAGACCTTTCTGCCTTCTCAGAGTCCCACAGTAGGGGCTAGAATCCCCTTGGAAAGTGCCTCCATCCTTTACTGCCCAACAATCCAGAAAATGCAGGAATATGCAACAAAAATAGTTGCTTGGTGCCTAGACTTTAGTCTTTGTGAATACTATCTCTAAATGGTTAACAGGCAACAGACATGGTCAAATGCTAAATTGAATGTATATGAGAATGAGGAAACTCAGAAACAGGAAGAAAAGATAATTTCAGAGGCAGAAAATTTAATATATGAACCCTTTCAGTGTAAATCCTTCACATCATATCATGAATACAATATGCTACAAATGTTTTTAATGATTATATTGATTTATACACATAATCTCCACCTAGAAAACATTTTTATTTAAAAATTTGGTGGAGTCCACTGAAAAAGAGTTGCTAATTGTACCATCTATCTGAAAGTTACACATGTAATTTGAAGTAAATTGATACTGCATGTGAAAAAGAGATATTTTAAATTTATGCTTAGTATGTTATTAATACTATGAGTAATATTCAGAAAGCATCTATAATCTTAAAAACAACTTGAATATCTGATGTTCAGGATATATCATTAATTGACAAAAGCCAGGTGGAGAAAAGTGTGCATGATGTGCTATCATTTATCTATCACATCATACGCTACCATAAGGGAAGTTCAAATGTACATACAGTAGTCTCTTATTTGTGGCTTCACTTTCTGTGGTTTCTGTTACTCATGGTCAACCGCAGTCCAAAAATAGGTGAGTAAAATGCAATGAGATGTTTTTGTGAGAGAGAGAAAGAAAGATGACATTTACATAACTTTTGTTACAGAATATTGTTATAATTGCTCTATTTTATTATTAGTTATTGTTGTTAATTTCTTATTGTACCTAATTTATACATTAAATGTTATCATATATGTATAAAAACACACAGTATATTTTATAGGGTTTGGTACCGTCTGTGGTTTCAGGTATCCACAAGACTAGGGGTCTTGGAATGTATCCCCCTCAGATAAGGGAGGGCTACTGTATGTACTCTATATTGTGTTCTTTTTTTTGAGACAGGGTCTGGCTCTGTCACCCAGGCTGGAGTGCAATGGTGTAATCTCTGCTCACTGCAACCTCCACCTCCCGGGCTTAAGCCATCCTCCCACCTCAGCCTCCCAAGTAGCTGGGACTGCAGGTGTGCACCACTATACCCGGCTAATGTATTCTTATAGAATGTATTTCTTATAGGAAAAAAGAAAAGAAAAAAAGATAAACCAAAAACTTGTTCAAAATGGTTACCTACATAGGGGGAAAGAGTAGTAAGGAGAGGAACAGAATGCAAATTAGACTTCTCGAAGGAACTGTTTTGTAGATTTGACTTTGGTACCGCATATATATTTTGCATAATAAAAATGTTATTAATGAAACTTTTAAAAAAAGTAACCATTAGGTCCGGGCACGGTGGGTCACGCCTGTAATCCCAGCACTTTGGGAGGCCGAGGTGGGCGGATCACAGGGTCAAGAGATCGAGACCATCCTGGCAAACATGGTGAAACCATGTCTACTAAAAATACAAAAATTGCTGGGCATGGTGGCGTGCACCTGTAATCCCAGCTACTTGGGAGGCTGAGGCAGGAGAATCGCTTGAACTTGGGAGGTGGAGGTTGCAGTGAGCCAAGATTGCACCACTGCACTCCAGCCTGGCGACAGAGTGAGACTCCGTTTAAAAAACAAAGAAAAAAATAACCATTAGAAATCAGAAACAAAATGAGAAAGATGACTTTGTATTGAGTGATCAAGGCAGGAGATGATGGTGGCTTGGTTACTATTTGGAGAGGACAGGCAATGGGATTTGCCCATGGATTGGATTTCAATATAAAAGAGACAAGAGTCAAGAATACTATAGGTTTTAGGCCTGAGGAACTAGAAAAGTGATACGTGGAAGACTTCTGGAAGAGGCTTAGCTTTGGATATGTTTGAGATACTTTAATTAGACATTCAAGCAGAGTGGAACAAGTGAGTATACGAGTCTGGAGTTCAGAAAAAAAGGTCTTCAAAAGATTCAAATTAGAATGTAGAAAACAGGTAAGCAAACAGCAAATAAGAAAAGTATCTCTTTTTAAAATCATTTCAGCTAATTTTGTCTGTGAATACAAAACTAGATTATTACCATTTTGCAATCCCTTATAAATTAGTGGCTCTTGGGCCTAGCAATGAGTATCGATAGCTGCTAACATCTCAAAAGGAGATATAATCAGATACCACGTACCATCTGATGCAAAAACACTCGTACTACAGTCCTGCTGAAGGGGTTGAGCCTCTGGGTTGGCTACTTGGTAAATGGTGACCTGAATTTTGAGTATGCAATCAGCAAACCTACACTGTGGGAAACTCTGTCAGTTCGTCAACAATAAACTGCAAGGGAAAAAGAAAAAAGAAATGGAGGGGGAATAAGTGGATTTAAAGAGATTTAAAAGACATCAAATTAAAAAATGGGCAGGATTGGGCTCCCATCTGAGGATGTGTATTTGGGTGCTGATGCAATGAAGAAACAGGGAAATGACTACTATGGAAGCTGGGATGGTGTCTGATTTTGCTGGGATGGTGTTTGATTTTGCAGGGATGGTGTTTGCTTTTGCAGAGATGGAGGAAGCGGTGAATGGGACAGGACATATGGTGGGGGTGGCTGGCAGTATTCCGTTTTCTTTGGCCTAGATGATAATTGCTGCTGGAGAGAGTCCCTTGCTACACTTCACAAAGCTATACATTCATTAGATGTGATATCTTTGTATCTCTGTTTTACTTACGATAGAAAGGTTAAAACAAACCTACTCTAAAAAAAATGAAGAGCCTTAAAAATAATAGAACCTTTCTTTTCCCTCACTTCTTCCTTTACTAGCAACTGTTTTCAAGACTGATTTAGGCCATACCATGTAATGTCCTAAGTGAAGCTTAAGAGTGATGTCCACTGTTTTTTGTTGTTGTTGTTTTGTTTTGTTTTGAGACAAGGTCTTGCTCAATTGCCCAGGCTGGGGCGCAGTGGTGCGATCACAGCTCACTGCAGCCTTGACCTCCCTGGCTCAGTTGATCCTCCCACCTCAGTTTCCCAAGTAGCTGGGACTATACAGGTGCTTGCCACCACACACAGCTAATTTTTTGTAGAGATGGGGTTTCACCATAGTGCCTAGGTTTGTCTCAACTCCTGGGCTCAAGGGATCCACCCGTCTCAGCCTCCCAAAATTTTGGGGTTACAGGCGTGAGCCACCATGCCCAGCCAGCCACTGTTCTCATTCTTATTAAAGATATTTTAAGGTAGATGTTTCCTTTTTCGTTAATGAAATGTTTTGGGTATACCCAAAAGAATGGAGAATAAGATAACAAGAACACTTTTAGACCTGTCTAAAAGTGCTAGACTAGTTAGATACAGTAAATATATCCTCTTTATACCCTTCCTTAAATTTATTTTCTGTTTTCCATTTGAAAAGGTAAACACTATCTTAATTTGGTGTTTATCATCTCCATTCCTGATTTTATACTTTTACAGATAGAAGTTCTCCTTTCTGAGGGTTCGATCAAGAGTATGTGTAACTAGTGTTTACGTCATCATCGGAATTATTTTCTGGTAATTGTTCAAAAACAGATCTGTATTAGAACTTACTTTACCTTCCCATTTGAATTATGGTCTTTGGTTCAGCTCTAAGAAGCACTAATCTAAGCACTTTTGCCACTGCTTCCTAAAAATAAATTGTCAGCATTTACTTTGCAGAAGATTGTAGTGTATTTCATTATTCTCCTCCTAAATTTATCAATGTTCTAATTAGTTTATTAAGGAAAACCAGTTCACTAGGAGAACTAATGAGTGGGGATTCATAATGCATGGTAACAGTCAAGTGATCCTGAAATATTCATATGAATCTGAAGAAAAATATTAAAACCACATAAATATACATATAATATACACATATATGTGTGCAAATATAGGTTGAACTACATAATCTTATTTTTATTTTTTGTTTTTTTTGAAATGGAGTCTCGCTCTGTCGCCCAGGCTGGAGTGCAGTGGCGCGATCTCTGCTCACTGCAAGCCCTGCCTCCTGGGTTCACGCCAGTCTCCTGCCTCAGCCTCCTGAGTAGCTGGGACTATAGGCGCCCGCCGCCACGCCCGGCTAATTTTTTTGCATTTTTAGTAGAGACGGGGTTTCATTGTGTCAGCCAGGATGGTCTCGATCTCCTGACCTCGTGATCTGACCGCCTCGGCCTCCCAAAGTGCTAGGATTACAGGCGTGAGCCACTGCACCCGGCCCCATTTTTACTTCTTTTGTGATACTGCAGTTGCTTCAGGCCATCTGGATCAATAATCTTATTTTTACAATCATATCTTATACATGGTTTCAAGGCTGGAAAGCACTATCTAATCAAACATCTTTTCAGTAACCACTAGCTACTGAAACTATAAATAAAATGTTAATAGTTAAGGATATTCATCTTTTATTTTCTGAATACCCTAAGCAGTCTTACCTTATTTTTTAAGATAAAAATTTTTATTCACTATTGTTCACTGATCTCTTTCTAAAAAACAAACAATTGCTAAGAACTCTTATACCTGTTTCTTATAAGGCTCATTCTTTGGGGAAAAATTTGTAAGATACTATGACTATCCAGAATAACTTAAATGTAATCAGTTATATTCAGTCCCATTAATTTACTTTAGAAGTGTTAAAGAAATCTGAAAGTTACCCGAGAAGTCTTGAATGGCTATAATCCCAATTAATTTTTCCATTTTCACAAAATAACACGAAATAAAAACTTTTATGGAAGGGTAAAAGTTATTATTAATGGTAGAAAGTAAAACCGGAAACTCTTGGTATTGCCTGAAAAGTCCCAGTGATATTTTCTAGGAAAGGATTTCCTAAAAAACTTGAAAAATTAAAGGGACACACAAACTCTCAATTATTAGTAATGGAACATATTCCCACATTTTCCCCCAAGTGTCTCTAATGTATAGTGTAAACATTGGTATCTTAGCAAAATTTGAAACAAAACAAATGGCAATATGAGGCAGTAAAATGAATGGCAAAGTGGGTTCTAGTTGTGTTTCTAGAATTAATGTGTTGCATGACTTAGTGACTTGTCTGGGTCTGTTTACTCGTGGGAAGAATGAAGAGATTGGACAGATGATCTCTAGGATCCCGTTCAGTGCCAGGATTCTATAATAGCAGTTAGTTGGATCTCATGATTAAACTTTGGTACTCATGTTTTTCAAATGGATATAAAATTTTTTATATCCTTGGCATTGAGGGAAGATGTGATACTTTTTTCTTTCCTTTTAACCTGAACTATTTCTTGAAGCTCCTTGCTATTCTTTTTCTCCTCCCTAGTCAGCTTTTTGCACAGCAGTCATTCCAGGCCTTCAATGCTCTCCCCCAATTATATACTGCCTTATACCTCTACTTTCTTCCCTTCCTGTATGCTTCACCAAGAGAGGTCACTTGGGGCTTATGAAAGATTTTAGTTTTCTCTCTCCTTTCTTAATTAACAAATTAAAAAAACATTTATTGAGAACTTACTGCCTATTATGTATTAGGCATTGTACACTGGAAAGACAGAGATGAAGACTGTCCCTGTCCTTGAGTTCGATGGTAGAGACAGACAAGTGAAAGAAGATTCTAATTCAGCCTGGTAAGTAGTTTGGTAGAGGAATGTAAGTTAACCTGTGTGTAGTGGAGGCTTCAAGGAGAAAAACTGAGAAGAGTCTCAAAGCATAAATGTTATACTGCCCCAAAATGGAGAAAAGTAATTTCCAGGTAGAAGGAAAAGGAGATGCAGAGGGAGACCATGGTGAGATTGCAGAACAGCACGAAATTCAGGACAGTTGGAGCACATGGGTATGTGGGGAAGGGAAGGAGATAACCAGAGAGGGCCTTGAGTGCCAGGCTAAGGAGTGTGGGTAATGTAATAAGTAGCCACCAAATTATTTTAAGCAGGGGAGTGATATGATCCTATTTGCTTTTAGGAACTATCATTGGGGCAGCAGTGTGGAAGTTGTTTTTTAGTAGGACAAGGCTGAAGTCTGGGAGATTAGTTAGGAGGCGTTTTCAATAAGCCTGGTGAGAGGGGCTGGGATGAAGACATGGTTCAGAAACAAGGAGATAGATTTGAGATATACTCAGGAGATACAAAACTGATAGAACTGGGTGATGAATGAATAGATGTGAAGCGGAAGAAGGGAAACAACTGGAGGTGACTCCCAGTTTCCAGCTTGAATAGCTCAGTAGAGCTACTAAGCAAGATCAGAAATAGTCATGTGTCACTTAACGACAGAGATACGTTCTGAGAAATGAGTCATTAGCCAATTTGCTTGTGTGCAAACATCATAGAGTGCACTTACACAAACTTAGATGGTCTAGCCTACTACACACCTAAGCTATTATGGTATTGCCTATTGCTCCTAGGCTACAAACCTGGACAGTATGTTACTGCACTGAATATTGTAGGCAATTCGAGCACAATGGTATTTGTGTATGTAAATGTCATAAACATAGAACAGGTACAGTAAAAATGTGGTATTATAATCTTATGGGACCACTGTCATATATATGGCCTGTCATTGGCCAAATCATCATTAGGCAGTGCATGACTGTATGCAAGGAGGAATCTGTTAGGAAAGACAATTAATTTAGTTCTGGACATGATATGTTCTATTAGGCAATCTAACTCAGGACAGAGATAACTTTGGAAGTGGGTTTGGCTGTAATCAGAGGAAAGGTGTCTATGGATGTGAATGAGTGTGTCAAGTTAAAAGAGGACTACAACGAGAACCTTAAGGAACACAGCATGTAAGGGATTGGTAAAGAAGAGAGCCCCAGGAGGAGACTGAATCATATGTCTATATTCACATTCTCCTTTCCTGAAGAGAAAGAGGGTATTCCCCTAATCTGAGGCTCACATCTCTACTGCCAAATTGGATTCCATCCTTTTGTGCCCCTTCAAGCCTTACTCCACCAATAGCCCCCTCATCTCTTATATCTTTGACCTTTTCTTTCCATTAGCTTAACTTACATGTGAAAGTTTTCCTTATATTAAAAAAATGAGGTGCCTTCCTGGATCATGCTGCATCTAGCTTTCACTCTATCTCATTCCCTTTCTAAATTTTTGAAGGAACAGTCTAACCTCATTCTCCCTACTTTCCTATCTCTCACTCATTTGGCCTAAAGGTACTGGGCTTCTGCCTCTGCTCTTCTCCCAAACTGCTTACAGTACAATCACCAATCATCTTCCCACTGTAGAGTCTAATGAACACCTTTTAGTTCTTGCTCAAGGTGTTGACTGGACTAGACATGAACTTATTGGGGACATGCTCAACTTACTGGGGATATGAGAAATTCTTGTAAATTTCTTCTTTTGGCTTGTAGGACACCACAGCTCACATTTGATGACCCATCTCTCTACTTTCTTCTTAAACCATGTTCTGCCTTTTGGTCCTCCTCTTTTCTCACTTTCTATACATTTCCTGGGCAGTCTTACCCATTTCTACTCCTTTTAACGGTCAGTCTTGACTCTCTGAATGCTAGAGCAATATATTCATTACCTACTAGACATTTTTCTGACTTAAAACCCTTTGGAAATAGGTGGAAAAATAAACACACATATAGATTTGGCCATTTTCAACAGGTAACAAAATTCAACATGTCCCAAACTCTATTCTTCTCCCCTACATTCCCTCCCACCATTTTTCTCCTCTTTCTATGTTCTCTTTGTAGTTCAATGCCACCTATGAAAAAATTCTGAGGCTTATCCTGTGCATTACCTTGTCCAGCATCCGACATATTCAACCAGTTATCAACTCCTGAGAATGAAGTTTAGAAAGTCTCCTTAGGGGCCGGGATCGGTGGCTTGTGCCTGTAATCCCAGCACTTTGGGAGGCCGAGGCAGGCAGATCATCTGATGTCAGGAGTTCGAGACCAGGCTGACCAACATGGAGAAACCCGGTCTCTACTGAAAATACAAAATTAGCTGGGTGTGGTGGCGCATGCCTGTAATCCCAGCTACTTGGGCGGCTGAGACAGGAGAATTGCTTGAACCCGGGAGGCAGAGGTTGCAGTGAGCCGAGATTGCGCCATTGCACTCCAGCCTGAGCAACAAGAGTGAAACTCTGTCTCAAAAAAAAAAAAAAGTCTCCTTAGGATCTGCCCCTTCTTTCCATTTGCACCATCATTGTCTTAGTGCAGGCCCATCCATTCTAAATGGATGTCACCCTCCCAATCTACCTTCCACATTGTAACCAGACCAAACTTATCAGAAGGTAAATCAGATCTTGCTATTCCTCTGTTTATAAATCTTAGTTGCTCCCCAGGTTCTCTGGGATGAGAAAACAGCTGTATATAGGACCCTTCATTTGCTGTCTTCTGCCCACTTTCCTGGCCTTATCTCCAGCCTCTACACCCTCATCCTTGTGTTCCAGCCACACTGAGGTTCGTGGGAATCTGCAGACACACCATGCTCTTTTCTCTCCATGGAGTTCTCATTCCCCTTTCCTGTGCCAGGCTAGGACTAATTCTTACAAGTTTATAAGCCAAGAGCCCATCTTGAAAACTACAAGAACAATCGCAACCTACCTCCGTTGAAATACTTTTTACACTCTAGGACAATTGTCTATAGCCCTTGGATATGAAGGGGCAACGCCAGGCTCATGTTCACTGCTGAATCCCTGATATTCTTTACTCTGGGATTTTGTGACAGAAATATGTTCAATAAATGTGTGCTGAACTGCAGGTCATTTCTCCGCAGGAGAAAGACAAATTTTAGGGTCTATCAAAGTTGGACCTGGGTTCAAATAGCCACCAAACCCAGCACGTGCAGCGCCAGCTCTGTCCCCTAGGTGACGCACGTGCGGCTGCCGCCGGGACGCCAGCCTCTCGCGGGGGCGGGGCCTCTTGCGGGGGCGGGGTCTCTCGCGGGGCGGGAGCTTGTGTCCCCCGAGCCGGTTCCGGACCACCTCGCAGCGCCGCGTCCTTAGGGGCGGGCTCGGGGGGCACCACCCTCGAGGGGCGGAACCCGTGGGGGCGGTGGCGTGGATCCGGAGGTAGCTGGTAAGAACCTCCAGTCAGTGTCAGCTCCGCTAGGACCGCTCGGCCATTAACAATGCAGCTGTAGATGATCGTCACAGCAGGCGGGCCAGTGAAGGAAAGGCTCCTCTGGACCTAACCGTCCGGGACAGCCTCGGGGCGGTGACCGGGGCGGGGCTTCGGGAGAGGGCGGTGCGTGCGCAGGCGCGAAGAGGGACTGATTGGCAGGGAGAGAGGCGGGGCCGTCTCCAGCCCTAGCGGCGCGTTTGACGGGACACGGGCGGGGTCTCTGGAGAAACCTGCTTTGGGTGGCAGCCTTTCTCCTTAAAATCATTTGTCGAGCGCCAGTGTACTTCATAGTGTTTACCTCCTTATGATTCATTCACAATCTAGAGCATGTGAAATGTAGACCTTGATTTTAAAGAAAATTAATTCATTAATCCAGGCATTTATTGAACTCCGGCTGTGCGCTAAATGCCTTAGATTCCTGGGTATGCAAGTAGGTCGGCCCCGACCTTGAAGTTGAGGAGTTCATATTCTAGTAGTAGTTACAGAGGCACATGCGGAGAAACGCCAGTCTCAAGTGGTATGCGTGTGCTATCAGGGAAAGATGAACAAAGCTGCAGAAGATGGGATGGAGAGCTAGCAAAGCTTTGAAAGTCCTTGACTTAGAGGATGGGTTGGCGTTCTCTAAGTGGGGAGGAAAGAAAGATAGGAGAGTCTAGGCAGAGGGAATAGCTTCTGTAAAGGCTTGAAAGAAGGCAGGTGGGTTTGGGGGATGAGTGTGGCAGAGAAAAGGTGTATGAGAGAGTAGGTAGGAGGGCAGAGTGGAAGGAGTGGTAGCATGACTTTTGTTGTCTTAGACCTTGGGTGCCTTGACAATAATTTTTTAAAAGTGTGACCTTATATATTTTCATCACCAAGGTATTGTGGTAGAGTGGAAAGAGTTTGCATTTGAAGTCAGACAAACTTAGATTCGTATGTGGGCATTGCCCATGTACTCCATGCGTTTATGTAACTTAATCTTTCTGAGAGTCAGTTTCCTAGTTCATAAAATGGGGGTAATTGTCAAGTTTAAATGAAATAATTATGCAAAAATATTAGCATACAGTAGTTATGCAATTGCAGTAATTTGTGATAAGTACATATTACTTTCTTGCTCCCAATGGTGTAATCTTTTTTTTTTTTTTGAGACAGGGTCTAGAGTGCAGTGGCATGATCACGGCTCACTGTAACCTCCACCTTCTGGGTTGAAACGATCCTTCCACCTCAGCCTCCTGAGTAGCTGGGACCACAGGTGTGTGCCATCACGCCTGACTAATTTTTGTATTTTTAGTAGAGACGGGGTTTCACCATGTTGGCCAGACTGGTCTTGAACTCTTGACCTCAAGTGGTCCACTCTCCTTGGTCTCCTAAAGTGCTGGGATTACAGGTGTGTCACTGCGCCTGAACCCAATGGTGTAACCTTAAAGAATGACAATCAGTATCCTTCTGGGTGTCTGGGTGAAGGCAGGTAGTCAATTCTGTTTCCTTTAACACAGGGTAATCAAATTGGATTTGACAAGGAAGGAGCGAAACTGGTCTGCACTATAGTTCCTGAGAAAAATGCCTTGTTGAATCATGTATCCTATATACAGGAAATCTCGAATCAGTGTGTCTTATCAGCTTGATAAGTGTGTCTGTGTTACAGGCAGGGTGACTGATTAAAAGCACTGGTCACATTACTTATGCCTGGGAAGAGGAAATTTGTTAACTCTGGGGTAATGCTTTTGTTTACCCCAGGGTCTTGCTTACAGTAAAAACAAACCGAATAAACCTCACCACAAATCTATCTTTTTTGAGCCCCTTCTCCCTGGTGAGCTTTCAGCACAGCAGTCATTCTAAGCCTTTAATCCTCCCCTCCAATTGCATACTGTCCCTTGTGCTTTCTTTCCTTCCTGTATGTTTTCTGTATGCTGTATTATTCCTGATAGCCAAGGCTTACTGTAGTCAATGCCAGGTTTCCTCACTTCACTCAGGATTTCTCCCTTTCCTTCTTTCCCCATGGGGTGGCATCTCTGAGTGTGGGAAACTTGGTGGAGGGAAAGAGCTTCCAATTAGTGACCTTCGTCCCTCTAAGGTGGAATCTGCAGCTAATGTTTGTTTTCTGTCTGTCTCTGATCACCAGTCACACACTCTACTTGGAACCCCAAGGCCCCTTTAGGTGCTCTGGTTCTCTTTCAGCCACTTTTTTGGTTCTCTTGGAGGCGAAGAAAAATTCCCACTGCTCCCACATGTCATTCTGAGGCTGCGGGTGGCTCCAGAGGCTGTGTCACAATATGCCCTCCTGTTGCACTCTCCTGTTGTGCTGTGTCACTGCTATCATGTGGGGAGCAGCTTTTAGACCTTACTTCATTTGGGAAGCAAGCTCTTGGATTCCCAATTTACTAGGAGTCTTCTCATCACCACACTATGTCACCTCTCACTTCCTAGAGAGGGCTCTAGCTAGTTGGAGTGCTTCCTTCTCATTCTGTCCTTCTCTGACATGTGGACATTCCAGCAAGTCTAGGTAGGTCAACTCTGACCACCCTGGGCGTTTTCCCAATTGATGCCATGAACATTGATTGTCTGAAACCTTTTTTTCCCCATATACTCTGTTTTCAGAGAGTTCCCAAAATCTATTTTGAAACTTTTTAGAATGAGAAGCTTTTCTGTCTTACCCTCTTCTTCCTCCATCTCTCCTTCCTCCTCCTCCATTTTTTTCATTCTCCATTTTTGTGCCAAAGAGAATAACTGAGAATGAAAACCATGGCAGGTAATATAAAATATCACAGACATTTCCACTTTCCCTTGATAGTTTGATACAATCTTGAGGATGCAGCAGAAAGAGTGGTGAGAAGCTAGGATCCTGGGAAGGTGAAATGGGACATTTCACTGTTGTTAATTTCTTTCACAACATGCTTTTAGACTCATCAGTACTTTGACTGGTGAATACTACTATCATTGCTTTTTATTTTATTTATTTTTGAGACAGAGTCTTACTCCGTTGCCCAGGCTTGAGTGCAGTAGCACGATCTCGACTCACTGCAACCTCTGCCTCCTGGGTTAAAGTGATCAGCCTCCTGAATAGCTGAGATTACAAGTGTGCACCACCACACCTGGCTAATTTTGTATTTTTAGTAGAGACAGGGTTTCATCATGTTGGTCAGTCTGGTCTCGAACCCCTGACCTTAAGTGATCCGACCCCCTCAGCCTCCCGAAGTGCTGGGATTACCTGCGTGAGCCACTATGCCTGAATTATCATTGCTTTTTAGAGGTTAGCTTCCCAGAAGGAAGAGCAACTAATTTTTTAGTCATCTGACTTCTTAGGTCATTAGAGAGTTTGTAAGTGTTTTTGTCAGCTGGAGACTTTCAAGCACTCACTAATTCAAGATGCGTCTTATTAAGTATTGAAGTTCTCTCATAAAGGACTGTTTTTTTAGTTATTGTTCTTGAAAATGGAACATTTTTATAATTTTTTTCTTTAAGTATGTGATCACTGTAAAAATTTAGGCTGGGCACAGTGGCTGAAGCCTGTAATCCCAGCAGTTTGGGAGGCCCAGGTGGGAGACCCACCTTAGCCCAGGAGTTCAAGACCAGCCTGGACAACATGGTGAAACCCCGTCTCTACAAAAAATAGAAAAATTAGCTGGACGTGATGGTGCGTACCTGTGGTCCCGGCTACTTGGGAGGCTGAATTGGGAAAATTGTTTGAGTCTGAGAAGTCAAGGCTGCAGTGAGTCATGATCGCACCGCTGCACTCCAGCCTAGGCAATAGAGTGAGACCTTGTCTTAAAAAAAAAAAAAAAAGCAAACAATACTAGAGTAAAAGCCTGTCTATTTTTACCATCCCATAAAAGAACCACTGGAATAATCTAATTTATATTTGTCTTTTCATTTTTGTGCATTTTATATACATTTTTCTGAAAAAAAATTTTTTTTAGACCGAGTCTTACTCTGTTTTCCAGGCTAGAGTGCAGTGGTGGGATCATAGCTGACTGCAGCCTCGAACTCTTGGTCTCAAGTGATCTTCCTGCCTTCGCCTCCTGAGTAGCTGGGAGTACAGACAAGTGCCGCCATGCTCTGCTAATTTTGTTCTTTTTATTTTTAGGCAGGGTCTCACTGGTCACCTAGGCTGGAGTGCAGTGGCACAATCTTGGCTCACTGCAGCCTTGACTTCTCAGAATCATGCTGTCATCCTACCTCAGTCTCCTGAGCAGCTGGGAATACAGGCACATGCTACCATGCCTGGCTAATTTTTGTACTTTTTGTAGAGACTGGGTTTCACCATGTGGCCCAGGCTGGTCTTGAACTCCTGGACTCAAGAGATTCATCTGCCTTGGCCTCCCGGAGTGCTGGGATTACAGGCGTGAGTCACCATGCCCAGCCTGTTCTTTCTTTTCTTTTCTTTTTTTTTTTTTTTTTGAGATGGAGTCTCCCTCTTGCTGCCCAGGCTGGAATGCAGTGGTGCGGTCTCGGCACACTGCAACCTCCATCTCCTGGGTTCCAGAGATTCTCCTCCTCAGCCACCCAAGCAGCTGGGATTACAGGTGTGTGCCACCACACCTGGCTAATTTTTATATTTTTGGTAGAGACGGGATTTCACCATGTTTGCCAGGCTGGTCTCGAACTCCTGACCTCAGGTGATCTGCCCGCCTTGGCGTCCTAAAGTGCTAGGATTACAGGCGTGAGCCACCGTGCCTGGCCTGTTTTTTAAATTAACAATGTTTTCTTTGACTATCATATATATATCTCAGATGTTTCTTTTGAGGTTTATTATTTGATTTTTCTTTTTCTTTATGGTGTCTATTTTTTTATTTAGACATTTTTGTTGGACCTTAGTGTCATACTAGGCAAGGCCTCTTTTTCTATCCCCATCCCCAAATGTAAATGTTTTCTTATTTTTTTCTGTTACTTTTATATGTTTGTTTTAATGTTTAAATCTTTAATCCACCTGGAATTTGTTTTTGTGCCCTTTATGAGGTTGGAATTTGCATCTTCCCAAATGGACAGCCAACGATTTTATTTTTTTAATTATACTTTAAATTCTGGGGTGCATGTGCAGAATGTGCAGTTTTGTAACATAGGTATACACGTGCCATGGTGGTTTGCTGCACCCATCAACCCATCAGCTACATTAGGTATTTCTTCTAATGCTATCCCTCCCCTAGTCCCCCACCCCCCAACAGGCGCTGGTGTGTGATGTTCCCCTCCCTGTATCCATGTGTTCTCATTGTTCAACTCCCACTTATGAGTGAGAACATGCGGTGTTTGGTTATCTGATCTCGTGATAGTTTGCTGAGAATGATGGTTTCCAGCTTCATCCATGTCCCTGCAAAGGACATGAACTCATCCTTTTTTATGGCTGCATAGTATTCCATGGTATATATGTGCCACATTTTCTTTATCCAGTCTAATATTGATGGACATTTGGGTTGGTTCCCAGTCTTTGCTATTGTGAATAGTGCTGCAATAAACATACGTGTGCATGTGTCTTTACAGTAGAATGATTTATAATCCTTTGGATATATACCCAGTAATGGGATTGCTGGGTCAAATGGTATTTCTAGTTCTAGATCCTTGAGGAATTGCCACACTGTCTTCCACAATGGTTGAACTAATTTACACTCCCACCAACAGTGTAAAAGCATTCCTATTTTTCCACACCCTCTCCAGCATCTATTGTTTCCTGACTTTTTAATGATAGCCATTCTAACTCGTGTACAATGGTATCTCATTGTGGTTTTGATTTCCATTTCTCTGTTGACCAGTGATGATGAGCATTTTTTCATATGTCTGTTGGCTGTATAAATGTCTTCTTTTGAGAAGTGTCTGTTCATATCCTTTGCCCACTTTTTGATGGGGTTGTTTGTTTTTTTTCTTGTAAAAGTGTTTAAGTTCTTTGTAGATTCTGGATATTAGCCCTTGGTCAGTTGGATAGATAGCAAATTTTTTCTCCCATTCTGTAGGTTGCCTGTTCACTCTGATGGTAGTTTCTTTTGCTGTGCAGAAGCTCTTTAGTTTAATTAGATCCCATTTGTCAATTTTGGCTTTTGTTGCCATTGCTTTTGGTGTTTTAGACATGAAGGCTTTGCCCATGCCTGTGTCCTGAATGGTATTGCCCAGGTTTTCTTCTAGGATTTTTATGGTCCTAGGTCTTACGTTTAAGTCTTTGATCCTCTTGAGTTGATTTTCATGTAAGGTGTAAGGACAGGGTCCAGTTTCAGTTTTCTACATATGGCTAGCTAGTTTTCCCAACAACATTTATTAAACAGGGAATCTTTTCCCCATTGCTTGTTTGTGTCAGGTTTGTCAAAGATCATATGGTGGTAGATGTGTGGTGGTATTTCTGAGGCCTCTGTTCTGTTCCATTGGTCTATATATCTGTTTTGGTACCAGTACCATGCTGTTTTGGTTACTGCAGCCTTGTAGTAAAGTTTGAAGTCAGGTAGTGTGATGCCTCCAGCTTTGTTCTTCTTGTCCAGGGTTGTCTTGGCTATGTGGGTTCTCTGTTGGTTCCATATGAAGTTTAAAGTAGTTTTTTCCAATTCTGTGAAGAAAATCAGTGGTAGCTTGATGGGGATAGCATTGAATCTATAAATTACTTTGGGCAGTATGTCCATTTTCACGATATTGATTCTTCCTATTCATGAGCATGGAATGTTTTTCCATTTGTTTGTGTCCTCTCTGATTTCCTTGAGCAGTGGTTTGTAGTTCTCCTTGAAGAGGTCCTTCATATCCTAGGTATTTTATTCTCTTTGTAGCATCTATGAATGGGAGTTCACTCATGATTTGGCTGTCTGTCTATTATTGGTGTATAGGAATGCTTGTGATTTTTGCACATTGATTTTGTATCCTGAGACTTTGCTGAAGTTGCTTAAGGAAATTTTGGGCCGAGACGATGGGGTTTTCTAAATATACAATCATGTCATCTGCAGAGACAATTTGACTTCCTCTCTTCCTATTTGAATACCCTTTATTTCTTTCTCTTGCCTGATTGCCTTGGCCAGAACTTCCAATACTGTGTTGAATAGGAGTGGCGAGAGCGGGCATCCTCGTCTTGTGCCGGTTTTCAAAAGGAATGCTTCCAGTTTTTGCCCTTTCAGTGATATTGGCTGTGGGTTTGTCATAAATAGCTCTTATTATTTTGAGATACGTTCCATTGATACCCAGTTTATTGAGGGTTTTAGCATGAAGCAGTGTTGAATCTTGTCGAAGGCCTTTTCTGCATCTATTGAGATATTCTGTGGTTTTTGTGATTGGTTCTGTTTATGTGATGGATTATGTTTATTGATTTGCATATGTTGAACCAGCCTTGCATCCCAGGGATGAAGCTGACTTGATCATGGTGGATAAGCTTTTTGATGTGCTGCTGGATTCGGTTTGCCAGTATTTTATTGAGAATTTTCGCATCGATGTTCATCAGGGATATTGGCCTGAAATTTTCTTTTTTTGTTGTGTCTCTGCCAGGTTTTGGTATCAGGATGATGCTAGGCTAGCCTCATAAAATGAGTTAGGGAGGTTTCCCTCTTTTTTAATTGTTTGAAATAGTTTCAGAAGGAATGGTGCGAGCTCCTGTTTGTACCTCTGGTAGAATTCGGCTGTGAATCCATCTGTTCATGGACTTTTTTTGGTTGGTTAGCTACTAATTACTGCCTCAATTTCAGAACTTGTTATTGGTTTATTCAGGGATTTGACTGCTTCCTGGATTAGACTTGGGAGGGTGTGTGTGTCCAGGAATTTATCAATTTCTTCTAGATTTTCTAGTTTATTTGCATAGAGGTGTTTATAGTATTCTCTGATGGTAGTTTGTATTTCTGTGGGATCAGTGGTGATATACCCTATATCATTTTTTATTGCATCTATTTGATTCTTCTCTTTTCTTCTTTGTTAGTCTGGCTAGCAGTCTATCTATTTTGTTGATCTTTTCAAAAAACCAGGTCCTGGATTCATTGATTTTTTGATGGGTTTTTCCTATCTCTATCTCCTTCAGTTCTGTTCTGATCTTAGTTATTTCTTGTCTTCTGCTAGATTTTGAATTTGTTTGCTGTTGCTTTTCTAGTTCTTTTCTTTTGTCAGAATCAGACTTTATTTAGCAATCTGAAAATGTGTTCTTCTGGCTTTAAGTCTTGCAAAATGGGTCATAAGTCAAAGATTTATTCACTGTCCTCTGAGTATGTGTGGTTATGTCTCTGTGTAGACAAGTGTCTGTGTCTATAGATACTTTTGCTTTTTATAGTGATTATAGCTCCACCTTAGTTAATGTATAAAGTCTTATTCTAATAATGCTAAAACCTGAATTAAATATTCCCTGAGTCTAATGTTCTCTTCTCCTCCCAGCCTGCCTCCCTCCATCCCTCCCATAAGGCTGCTCCTCCACCTCCATTAATGCCAGGTCTTTAGACAGCACCATCATTTTACTGAGAACCCAGGGATGGATGCTGTCTCTTATATCCCTCTGACCTATACCCTCTGGTTGAAGAGCTTCTCTGGGGAGGTGTGGGGCTTGGGGAATCTTGGCAGTTTCTCTTCAGAGTTGTGCATTTTCACTTGTAGATACCTCTTCTTGAGGTTCAGGTGCTGTGAGGTTGCTCTTGTCTGGTACTGTGGAGACTTTAAGCTGGTCTTGGCCCTCCGAGGAGTCAGCTGAGACAAGCTTATTATCATTTTCCTTGTCTTCCATCTTCTTTGCCTCTCCAGGCTCTGAAGCAATCTGAGATGTCATTAAGGTGGGGGAAGTACAAAGTTCTTCGAGGTTCTGATTGTGGATGTTTTCGTTTTCTTTGGCCTCAGGAGTTCTTACTGGCTTCTCTGGTGGTTCTGGATTAGGAGAGACCTCTAGGGAGGTCCTAGGACTTGGAGTCCCAGTCCCCAAGGAGGCCCTAGGGCTGGTGGGTGAACCCCCTCCAGAGGCTGGAGGGCTGGAGGGTATGTTCCCTGAGGAGGGCCTGGGGCTTGCGGTGGCTCTGGGTGGAGGAGGCCTACTAGGGGGTGCTGAGGTCCTCTGGATAGAGGCTCTCTTCTTTGATTGTTCAGATTTGTCACCTGCGGTGCGGGTTCGGAGGACTACTTCTGCGGCAGATGATAAAGGGTGTCATGAAGGGCTTAGGGCTCCACCTGGTGATAGAGCAGGGGAGCTGGGGGGAACTTCCTCCTGGGACCTGGCACTCTCAATGATAGGAGAGGGCTGGGCCTGGGAGGGGCCGTTGCAGGTTAGTAGAGGCTCTTCTTCCTCAGAGGAGCTTGCTTCAGATCCTTCCTTCCCTATTTCCTCATCTTCTAAGAGCTCCTTGATCTAAGAATTGTCTTCCCCCTGGGCTGCATCAGGTGCCAGATCTTCAGTTGCTGAGACGGATTCACTCTTACTCTTCGAGGAAAGTGTAGAGGGACTAGTAGGTGAGGTAAGTGGACTGGAGACTGTAGATGTTCGAACTGGGGGAGAAATGACTAAAGAGCGCCTGCTGCTGCTTGATAGTCTCTTCACCACAAAGACTTTACTGGAATGTTGCTTCTCCAGTTTGCTCATCACCTCGGAGAGATTGTGGTTCAGCTTGCTCATTTCCCTGTAGAAGACATCCCTCAAGTTGGAAATGTTTTGGAAGATGGTCACATAGAGCCAGTATGACTATTATAAAGAATAGGCAACTCCTCTAGTAGTTTGTTGATTTGCATATGTTGGTTCAGATCTTCACACACAGTCTGGGCTTTGTTGAACTATTCCTCTGCCTTGGCAGTCTTGGCCTCATCTTTCTTGGCATTCTGCACTGCCTCCAGGTGATGTCGGGCACTGTCACAGTCCACGAGTTTCCACCCCGCTTGGCAATTGTCTCCTTAGTTTTGCTGAACTGGGTAATGTACTTTTCCATGGTCCTCACAGCCCGGTCAGCAAGTTTCTCCTCTAGTCTTCCCAAAGGAGATCATTATTCTCTATGATGGCCTTCAGCTCCTCATGACCATCCCACTCACTGCTGTAGATCTCCTGCAGGGTTTCTTACACTCTTTTTGAGCTTTCATGCATCACTTTGACTGCACTAAGGAAGTTCTTCAGGTCCTTGTATAGTTGTGGCCTTCTGCCTGTTGTTGGTAGAAGTTGTTAGCACTTTGTTCAAATTGTTCATCTTTGGTTTCTACAGTTTTCCCTGATTTCTGCAGCACCTTCTCCTGGGCCCTGCTGAACTTCTGCACCTGCTTGGTGAAGAGGCCGGCTGTGCTGCCCGCCTTGCCCTCTGCCATCCTGCCGGCTCCCTGGGGGCTGCCACCCTGGCCCCATGCCCTGTGGTTTTCTTGCTTCCCTAGTTCTTTTAATTGTGATGTTAGGGTGTCAATTTTAGATCTTTCTTGCTTTCTCTTGTGGGTATTTAGTGCTATAAATTTCCCTCTACACACTGCTTTAAATGTGTCCCAGAGATTCTGGTACGTTGTGTCTTCGTTCTCTTTGGTTTCGAAGAACATCTTTATTTCTGCCTTAATTTCTTTTTACACAGTAGTCATTCAGGAGTAGGTTGTTCAGTTTCCATGTAGTTGTGTGGTTTTGAGTGTTTCTTAATCCTGAGTTCTGGTTTGATTGCACTGTGGTCTGAGAGACTGTTTGTTGTGATTTCTGTTCTTTTGCATTTGCTGAGGAGTGTTTTACTTCCAATTATGTGGTCAACTTTAGAATAAGTGCGATGTAGTGCTGAGAAGAATGCATATTCTGCTGATTTGGGGTGGAGAGTTCTGTAGATGTCTATTAGGTCCACTTGGTCCAGAGCTGAGTTCAAGTCCTGAATACCCTTGTTAATTTTCTGTCTTGTTGATCTGTCTAATGTTGACAGTGGGATGTTAACGTCTCCCATTATTATTGTGTGGGAGTCTAAGTCTCTTTGTAGGTCTCTAAGAACTTGCTTTATGAATCTGGGTGCTCTTGTACTGGGTGCATATATATTTAGGATAGTTAGCTATTCTTGCTGCATTGATTCCTTTACCATTATGTAATGCCCTTCTTTGTCTCTTTGATCTTTGTTGGTTTAAAGTCTGTTTTATCAGAGACTGGGATTGCAACCCTTGCTTTTTTTTTTGCTTTCCATTTGCTTGGTAAATATTCCTCCATCCCTTTATTTTGAGCCTATGTGTGTCTTTGCATGTGAGCTGGGTCTTCTGAATATAGCACACTGATGGGTCTTGACTCTTTATCCAACTTGCCAGTCTGTGTCTTTTAATTGGGACATTTAGCCTGTTTACATTTAAGGTTAATATTGTTATGTGTGAATTTGATCCTGTCATTATGATGCTAACTGGTTGTTTTGCCCATTAATTGATGCAGTTTCTTCATAGTGTTGATGTTCTTTACAATTTGATATGTTTTTGCAGTGGCTGCTACCAGTTGTTCCTTTCCATGTTTAGTGCTTCCTTCAGGAGCTCTTGTAAGGCAGGCCTGGTGGTGACAAAATCTCTCAGCATTTGCTTGTCTGTAAAGGATTTTATTTCTCCTTCGCTTATGAAGCTTAGTTTGGCTGAATATGAAATTCTGGGTTGAAAATTTTTTCCTTTAAGAATGTTGAATATTGGCCCCCACTCTATTTTGGCTTGTAGGGTTTCTGCAGAGATCTGCTATTAGTCTGATGAGCTTCCCTCTGTGGGTAACTCTACCTTTCTCTCTGGCTGCCCTTACCAGTTTTTCCTTCATTTCAACCTTGGTGAATCAGGCGATTATGTGTCTTGGGGTTGCTCTTCTCAAGGAGTATTTTAGTGGTGTTCTCTGTATTTCCTGAATTTGAATGTTGGCTTGTCTTGCTAGGTTGGGGAAGTTCTCCTGGATAATATCCTGCAGAGTGTTTTCCAACTTGGTTCCATTCTCCTCGTCACTTTCAGGTACACCAGTCAAACATAGATTTGATGTTTTCACGTAGTCTTATATTTCTTGGAGGCTGTGTTCATTCCTTTTTATTCTTTTTTCTGGAATCTTGTCTTCTCTCTTTATTTCATTAAGTTGATCTTCAATCTCTGATATCCTTTCTTCTGTTTGATTGATTCAGCTATTGAAACGTGTGTATGTTTCACGAAGTTGTCGTGCTGTGTTTTTTAGCTCCCTCAGGTCATTTGTGTTCTTCTCTACACTGGTTATTCTAGTTAGCCATTTGTCTAACCTTTTTTCAAGGTTCTTAGCTTCCTTGCATTGGGTTAGAACATGCTCCTTCAGCTCAGAGGAGTTTGTTATTACCCACCTTCTGAAAACTACTTCTGTCAATTTGTCAAACTCATTCTCTGTCCAGTTTTGTTCCCTTGCTGGCGAGGAGATGTGATCCTTTGGAGGAGAAGAGGCGTTCTGGTTTTTGGAATTTTCAGCCTTTTGCACTGGTTTCTGCCCATCTTTGTGGATTTATCTACCTTTGGTCTTTGGTGTTGGTGACCTTTGGATGGAGTCTTTGAGTGGACATGCTATTTCTTTCTGTTTGTTAGTTTTCCTTCTGACAGGCCCCCTACTGCCCATCTGCTGGAGTTTGCTGGAGGTCCACTCCCAAACCTGTTTGCCTGGGTATCAACAGCGGAGGCTGCAGAACAGCAAATTTTGCTGCATGATCTTTCCTCTGGAAGGTTTGTTCCAGAGGGGCACCTGTCAGATGCCAGCCAGTGCTCTCCTGTGTGAGGTGTCTGTCGGCCCCTACTGGGAGGTGTCCCCCAGTCAGGATACATGGGGGTCAGGGACGCACTTGAGGAGGCAGTCTGACCCTTAGCAGAGCTTGAACGCTCTGCTGAGAGGTCTGCTGCTCTCTTCAGAGCCATCAGGCAGGGACGTTTAAGTCTGCTGAAGCTTTGCCCACAGCTGCCCCTTTCCCCAGGTGCTCTGTCCCCAGGGAGATGGGGGTTTTATCTATAAGTCCCTGACTGGGTCTGCTGCCTTTTTTTCAGAGATGCCCTGCTCAGAGAAGGGAAATCTGGCAGTCTGGCCACAGCAGCCTTGCTGAGCTGCTGTGGGCTCCACCCAGTTTGAACTTCCCAGCAGCTTTGTTTACACTGTGAGTGTAAAACCACCTACTCAAGCCTCAGCAATGGCAGGCACCCCTCCCCTCACCACGCTTGAACATCCCAGGTTGATCTCAGACTGCTGCTGTGCTAGCGGCGAGAATTTCAAGCCCGTGGATCTTAGTTTGCTGGGCTCCGTGGGAGTGGGGCCTGTTTAGCCAGATCACTTGGCTCCCTGGCTTTAGCACCCCTTTCCAGTGGAGTCAGCGGTTCTGTCTCTCTAGCATTCCAGGTAACACTGGGGTATGGAAAAAAAGAACTCCTGTAGCTAGTTCGGTGTCTGCCCAAATGGCCACCCAGTTTTGTGCTTGAAACCCAGGGCCCTCGTGGGGTGGGCACCGGAGGGAATCTCCTGGTTTGCAGGTTGTGAAAACAGTGGGACAAGCATAGTATCTGTGCCAGCGTTCCTCAGGCTCAGTCCCTCACGGCTTCCTTTAGGTGGGGGAGAAAATTCCCCGATACCTTGCACTTCCCGGGTGAGGCGATGCCCCACTGTGCTTTGGCTCACCCTCTGTGGGCTGCACCCACTGTCCAACCAGTCCCAGTGAGATGAACCAGGTACCTCAGTTGGAAATGCAGAAATCACCTGCCTTCTGTGTTGATCTCACTGGGAGCTGCAGACCGGAGCTGTTCCTATTTGGCCATCTTGCCACAGAATCCTACTGCCAACTATTTTATAACACTTACTGAATATCCTTTCCCCACTCATTTTTTTTTTTTTTGAGGGATGGGGTCTCACTCTTATCACCCAGGCTGCAGTGCAGTGGGGTTATCATCACTCACTACAGCCTCGAACTCCTGGCTCCATCCTTCCATCTCAGCCTCCCAAGTAGCTGAAATTATAGGCATGAACCACTGCATCTGGCTTCCACAGTAATTTGAAATGCCACTTTTACCATAGGTTAAAGTCCCATATATATATATGACTTTATATATATATATGACTTTATATATATTGTATATTGTTCTATATATATATTGTTCATTGGACTTTAGGGTTGATTTCTGTGCTCATTTCTGTGCTAATATCACAATGATTCGGTAATTGTAGCTTAAATGACTTTACATTTAACAATTTGGAGATAATTAATACATTTACAATATTCAGTCATTGAGTCTTCCCATCTAGAAACGTGAGTTGTCTTTCTGTTTATTCTACTGACTTCCTATGATCTTTTTCATAAAGGCTTGACAAATTTTTGTTACATTTATTCTGGGATATTTTGGCTGTTCTTGTTAATGGAATTTGTTCTCCATAATGTTTTCAAACTGGCTAATTTTGGCATGTAGAAAATCTATTAGCTATATTTAATTATTTGCATATAGTCCATGCTCCATTATATTTTAATTTCCTTAAGGCCAGTGGCTTCCCATAGAGCTCAAAGAGCTTTGCTCAGCATGAACATGACATAGGATACTATTGCTGACTGTCATATTAGTCTTTTCCACTATGCTTAGCAACCAGTGGAGGAAACCTCAGGTAACAGTATTTGTGGAAACTGGATAATGATTCAAGGTAGCGTAGTAAGAAGACACTGAAGGGACTTTGGCATCAAGCATACCTGGATTTGAATCCTTACTTTGCATCTCTGAACTACACTTTGTTCCTTAGGCTCATCTCTGTGCCTAATTCATAAAATGAGCTAAGGCATATAAAGCATAAAGCATATAGTGACTGGCCTTTAGTAGGTGTCCATAATGGGGGTAGCTGTAACAGATGGCAGTTATGATCATGATGGTTTCATATTTTCATGTAACCAAATCTATCCATTAAGATGCACATTACATTTTTTAAAAATTTCTTCCTTTTTTTTTTTTGAGACCAAGTCTCACTCTATCGCCCAGGCTGGAGTGCAGTGGCACGATCTCGGCTCACTGCAACTTCTCCTCTTGGGCTCAAGCGATCCTCTCACCTCAGTCTCCCAAGTAGCTGGGATTACAGGCATGCACCATCCCACCAGGATAATTCTTTGTATTTTTAGTAGAGACGGGGTTTCGCCATGTTGGTCAGGCTTGTCTCAAACTCCTGACCTCAAGTAATGCGCCCGCCTTGGCCTCCCAAAGTGCTGGGATTACAGGCGTGCACCATTATGTCTGGCTAATTTTTGTATTCTTTTTGTAGAGATAGGATTTCATCATGTTGCCCAGGCTGGCCTTGAACTCCTGGGCTCAAGCAGTCCTCCTGCCTCAGCCTCCCAGAGGGCTGGGATTACAAGCATGAGCCACGGCACCCGACCCACACCTGGGTCTATATTTACAAAACTTTATGGAAGGTATATTAATATAAATAATAAAAAATCCATAAAAAGAGTTATTTGAAGTGTTGGGTGTGTGTGTGGGGAAGGGTGCGTGTGAGATGGGCTGGTCAGGAACACTACAAACCTGTGATTACAGAGTGGATGTATCAAATATTTCCTTTGACCTTCAGAAATACCATATATCCCAAATCCAAAAACAGTCATTTGCTACCTGAACCTTCTGCACCAGCTACCAATTGTGAAACTCAACATGATGGGCTTCTGTTCTTTGCCTAAATCATGGTGAAAACATTCACACAAAGCCATTAGTTCTCTCTCTCTCTGTGTCTCTCTTTCTTTCGATGAGGTGTCTGTCACCCAGGCTGGAGTGCAGTGGTGCGATCTCAGCTCACTGCAACCTCTGCCTCCCTGGTTCAAGCGATTCTCCTGCCTCAGCCTCCTGAGTAGCTGGGACTACAGGCGTGCGCCACCATGCCTGGCCAATTTTTGGGGTATTTTTTTTTTTTTGTAGAGACGGGGTTTCACCATGTTGCCCAGACTGGTCTCGAACTCCTCAGCTCAAGCTCGAACTGCCTCAGCCTTGAGTGCTGGGATTACAGGCGTGAGCCACTGCACCGAGCCCATGATGAATATTTAAGAAAGTCCAGCCTGGACTGTGTGAGGTACCTCTTTATACGTTTAGAGGACATGTTTGAGTCATCATTTAAGGCATATGTTATAGGAATTTTCTAAAATTCTTCGTTTTGAAAAGTGTGTTATATGTCAGTCTCCCCTCACTAGCTTGTAAATTTCCTGAGAGCAGGGGCCATGTATTACCAAATCTTTTTATCCTCAGTACCACGCACAGTTGTGGACACAAATTAAGTGGCTGCATTTCATAGTATGAAGTACAATAATTTATTTAATCATTCCCTTCCTGTCTCCACTTTTTTTTAATAATACAAAAGAGGTTGAATTTTCATTTTTTGCTAAGAAGTATAGCCATATTTAAGACAGCATGTACAAGTGGGAAACATTGCTGAAGGCCACCCAAATGTGGGCATTGTACTATCCTGTGGTTGTTTTAAATGTAGCTGGCATGTGAGAGCCAGCAGAGGGAGCACAGAGCACAGCGTTGAGGGAGAAAGCAGCCTACAGTTGTGCTAGGGAAGAATTGAAGAGGACACTCAGGGATTTTACAGAGGAAGGAAATGAGAGCTGGGAAGAAGGTCATTTCTCATCTTCATTCTTGTCTGCCTTGCTCTCTTTTGTAACTCATTCAGGCTCAGACAGGCTTGTTCTTATCTTTTGTCCCCTGCACTGCAGCTTTCCACAGCCCATTCCTGTCCTTTAGTTAATTACACAAGAAGACCCACAAGTGCCATCATGTTCTCCACGCTGGTTTCTCTTTGGGCCAGCTCAGTTACTTAGCTCAGATGCAGCAGGTAAGTATTGGTGAGATTCCCAGAAAAACACTGAGGAACCCAGGAGCCTTGATCACACATCTGTACTGAATAAAGCCAAGTGGGGACCTGAAGGATGGGAGAGAGGACTGGGCTTAGCTCATCTCTGCACTAGGATTTAAAGAGGCAAATGAAGCCTGGCCAGGGGAGTGCTGTAGGGAGTGGGGTTTCTGGAGAGAGGAAGGAATACCACTTCCTGTTATATTGTCTTGCATAAGCAGATCTGAGGCAAGCACAGAACCACATGTGACATGTCCCCGGTCACAAAGAAGCCAATGTAGGCTGGAGTTTCTCAGCTTTTCCTGTGCAATACTAGAGTGTTAATAGGTATTCTGTAAGAATAAGATTTGTCATCAAATGTGTGTGTGGATTGAAAAAATTAAACAGTTTTCTTTACTGTGGGAGTCCTTAGGTCCTTCATTAGGCATGTTAATATAGTTTGTGAAATTCTGATAGAAGGGGCTATGCTATGTGGGCTTTCCCAGCTTATGTGGACTGAATTTATTTCATTTTATTTTATTTTAGAGACAAGGTCTCACTATCTTGCCCACACCTGAACTCCAGTGCTCAAGCAATTCTCCCACCTTAGTTTTTTGAGTAGTTTGGACTATAGGTGCATGTCGTCATGTCTGGCTTAATTTTTAATAGATGGTATCTTACGAGATGAGTATACTATGAATTACATTTTGGAAAGTGTTGAAACAGATTTGCCTAATGTTTAGGAAATTAGGTCATTAAACCATGAAATACAGTCATAACACTTTCAAAAGGGCACTGTCTTCTAAGGTCTCCCGTGGCTTTTCATTCCCAGGGAGGTGTGGAGGGGTAGGATGGTGAAGGGAGGCATATCAGAATCCTGAGTGGGGCTTTTTGAAATCTCTTCCTCTCAGTTATTTCAATAACATTCTTACTATCTCTCCCCATAGTTGAGGACCTTTTGAATAGTGAGCCACTGCTATTACTGGAAATGATTGCATCTCTCAGGTGTATTGGAGGAGAGAAAGCAATTGTAAACCATTGTTCTACAAGTTGAGTCAAAAATTCTCTACATGGCTGGGCATGGTGGCTCATGCCTATAATCCCAGCACTTTGGGAGGCTGAGGTGGGAGGATCACTTGAGCCCAGGAGTTCAAGATCAGCCTGGGCAACATAATGAGACCCTATCTCAAAAACAAACAAACAAACAAACAAAAAAAACCCAAATTCTCTACATGTTGTTTAAGGTTTTCTATTGCATTCTCCAACTCCAGTGTTTTCCTTACTTTAACCTTCTTCTCCTCCCCATGTTAATCACTACCATAGCCAAATTAGTTTACTCACTTACCTGAGATTATATTATGCCAGTGACAGACTGGAAGCTTGTGGTTATATAATCTTTCCCATGTTCTCCTAATTCTTTCTCCATCTTTCAACATCTAGCTTAAGTCTTACTTCCTTCTGAGGTCTCTGGTAATCTACAAGCCTACATCACCTAATTTTTACATTATTGGCTACTGTAATTAATTGCATACAGCTGATTCTTTGTTATCAAATTTATTTGGTTTCAAAAGTTTGTAAAGTTGATTGTTTGGAATGTAGAGCACATTTCTCTGCAGCAATATTGTAGCTAAGTCAAGGCACATTTGCAATAAAAATAGTAGAAAGCAATCTCTAGCAATTAAACAAATCAGAACTCTAGTAATTAAACAAAACAGGGAATCAATAAGACTGAATTAGCTTATTCTCATTTATCTTGGGGTGCTGGTTTTTAAGGAATAGTAGGTTTAATTAAAAGAGGATGAAGAGGTATTGGAAATTCATGGATATTCTGAATGGGCCTTATGGGGCAATTTCACAGAAGACATGGGCTCTTTGTTATGTCTTCATTATTTCGCAACCTGTAGCCCTCCATTTCCATGATGCTGATATCTAGCTACTAGCGCTTTTGTACTTAGCCACGATTTGGATTATTTTTGTCTTAAAAAACATTGTGGGAGAATGTCAGCAAAAATGGCTGAGTAAGGACCTCTCAAAATTTTCCCTTCCATAAGAGAAATGAAAAAACTGGCAAAATTATTCAGAATTAACATTTTCAGAACTCCAGAAATTAACTAACAGCTTGTAGCAAACCAGGGATCATTTATTTAAGAAAAATGGCTGCATCTCAGTAAGAACAGTGAAGTCTGTGGCATTTTTTTTATTATACTTTAAGTTCTAGGGTACATGTGCACAACGTGCAGGTTTGTTACATATGTATACATGTGCTATGTTGGTGTGCTGCACCCATTAACTCATCATTTACATTAGGTATATCTCCTAATGCTATCCCTCCCCACTCCCTCCACTCCACAACAGGCTCTGGTGTGTGATGTTCCCTACCCTGTGTCCAAGTGTTCTCATTGTTCAATTCCCACCTATGAGTGAGAACATGCGGTGTTTGTTTTTCTGTCCTTGCAATAGTTTGCTCAGAATGATGGTTTCCAACTTCATCCGTGTCCCTACAAAGGACATGAACTCATCATTTTTTATGGCTGCATAGTATTCCGTGGTGTTTATGTGCCACATTTTCTTAATCCATTTGGGTTGGTTCCAAGTCTTTGCTATTGTGAATAATGCCACAATAAACATACATGTGCATGTGTCTTTATAGCAGCATGATTTATAATCCTTTGGGTATATACCCAGTAATGGGATTGCTGTGTCAAATGGTATTTCCAGTTCTAGATCCTTGAGGAATTGCCACACTGTCTTCCACAGTGGTTGAACTAACCCTAGTCCCACCTTCTACTTTCCAGCTATGCAATAGCCTTAAAAAGTAACAACCCATATTTTTGGGGGCAGCCACCAGAGTGGGTCTATAACTCTTTCAAAGCCTTGTGCTCTAAGAATTGTCATCCAACTTGTCTGATGGTTCCCTAGAAGACCCCACCTATAAGGCTGACTGAGAACTCACTCAGTGTTAAGTCCCTTTCTGTCCTAGGGGGCATTGTAAAAGACAATTGTAGGCAAGTGTTTTAACTTTGCCTACAAAGTTGCCTGAGGTGATGGACAATAACTGGGGCAAAATAGACTAACAAAAAGCTTAAAAGGACTAACTGGAGAATGAAATATGCATAGGGGCTTTGCAAAGCTTTAATATATTCCTGGTATCTGGAAGGTCATTTACATGAAAGGGCTGTAAGCATGCTTAGAAAAGAATTGAGAAGACTCTAAGCTAAGCTCTCAACTCTGGTTTATCTTGAGATTCTGTACAAGCAGGAAGTGAAGGCTAAGGTGGAGTTGTAAGATTTTCTGGTCTTAAAGGTGTGCACTAGTACCCACACAAAGTCACTCAGAATACTCTGGGAGATGTATTGGTTCCAGATGTAAGGAAATCTCTGTTTAATCATTAGCTTGTCAAAAGTTAACCAAGTAGAGACAGGAACATGGCAATGAATACAGACTTTACAGAATTAGTTCTGAATAGTCACTAAAACAAACAACAACAATTCCTGTAGATGAGGAGGGAGGATCTGATTGTAAGAGTTGTAACATTATATTATTATATTTTTTTATTTTTAATGTTTTTTTTTTTTTTGAAATATAGTCTCACTCTGTTGCCCAGGCTGGAGTGCAATGGCGCGATCTTGGCTCACTGCAACCTCCATCTCCCGGGTTCAAGTGATTCTTCTGCCTCAGCCTCCTGAGTAGCTGGGATCACAGGCACCCGCCATTATGCCCAGCTAGTTTTTGTATTTTTGTAGAGATGGGGTTTCACCATGTTGGCCAGGCTGGTCTTGAACTCCTGACCTCAGGTGATCTGCCCCCCTTGGCCTCCCAAAGTGCTGGGATTACAGGCATGAGCCACTGTGCCTGGCCAACATTATATTATTTTAAATGTCCAGTTTTCAACAAAAAATGAGTGCGCTTTACTAAGTTTTGAACTTACTTGGGATCCATTACTCTTTCTTATATCCTATTTTTCCCTTTTGGTATGGGAATGTCTTTCCTATGCCTGTCCTACCATTGTATTTTGGAAGTGCATAACTTTTTTAGTTTTACAGGTTCATAGCTGGAGAGGAATTTTGCATCAGGAAGACTTGTCACTTGTCTCACCCACATCTGATTTAAATTTTTTTTTGGAGACAGTCTCACTCTGTCACCCAGGCTGGAGTGCAGTTGCATGATCACGGCTTACTGCAGCCTTGACTTCCTGGGCTCAATCGATCCTCCTGTCTCAGCCTCCTGAATAGCTGGGACTATAGGCATGTGTCACTACGCATGGCTAATTTTTGTATTTTTTGTAGAGATGGGGTTTTGCTGTGTTGCCCAGGCTGGTCTCAAACTCCTGGGCTCAAGGGATCCTCCTGCCTCAGTCTCCCAAAGTGCTGAGATTACAGGCATAAGCCACTGCACCTGGCCTGATTTAAATATTTAAGTGAGACATTGGACCTTAGACTTTAGAGTTGATGCTGGAATGAGTTACCATTTTGGGGGCTGTTGAAATAGAATGAATGTATTTGGCATATGAGAAGGACATGAATTTTGAGGGGCCTGGAGTAAAATGCTATGGATTGAATATCTGTGTCCCCACAAAATTCATATGTTGAAACCTTATTCCCCAATATTATGGTATTTGGAGATAGGCCTTTGGGAGGTGAGCAGGTCATGAGGTTGGTGCCCTCATGCTGAGATTAAAATGCTCTTATAGGAAGAGACATAAGATAATTTACTTCTTCCCTCTCCACTGTGTTAGGGTACAATGAGTAGGTGGTGGTCTACAAACCAGGAAGAGCCCCTTGCCAGACACTGGATCTGCTGGTGCTTTGGTCTTGGACTTCCCAGCTCCCAGAACTGTAAGAAAAACACGTTTGTTGTTTAAGCTACCTAGGCTATGGTATTTTTGTTATAGCAGCTGGAACTAAGAAAGAGTCCTTTAGGTTGAATCGAAAGAACTCTATACAGTAACTCAAACCTATATGAAGAAATAACACAAGTAAAGTAATCATGTAGATAAATATTAAAGGCATATAAATGTATTTGTTGTTTATTATTTATCTTTTTTTCTCATATCTGACTTAGAAGGCAATTGCATGGGGCAATAACTATAAATCTGTATTGATGAGCACATAATAATAATAGCATAGAGGAGTTGAACTATTTAGAGCATTTAAAAAAATATACCATTGGGCTGGGCACGGTGGCTCATGCCTGTAATTCCAGCACTTTGGGAGGCCAAGGTCTGTGGATCATTTGAGGTCAGGAGTTTGAGACCAGTCTGACCAACGTGGTGAAACCCCGCCTCTACTAAAAATACAAAAATAAGCTGGGTGTGATGGCACTTCCCTGTAGTCCCAGCTACTTGGGAGGCTGAGGCAGGAGAATTGCTTGAGCCTGGGAGGCAGAGGTTGTAGTGAGCCAAGATTGCACCACTGCACTCCAGCCTGGGTGACAAAGCGAGACTCCATCTCAAAAAACTATATATATATATATATATATATATATATATATATATATATATATATATAGTTGAAATTAAGTTGATATTAATCAGAACTAGATCGTTATAAACTGAGATGTTAATGGTAACTCCCAGGGCAGCCAATAAGAAAATAACTCAAAAATATATAATAAAAGAATTGACAAGGGAATTAAAATGGTACATGAGAAAATATCTATTTAACACCAAAGAAGGCAATATTGGGGGACTTGAGGAACAAAAAAGACAGGTAGAAAACAGATAGCAAAATGGCAGACATATATCCTACCTTATCAGTAATTAAATTAAATATAAATGGGTTATGCTCTCTGTTTGAAAGCAGAGATTGGCAGCATGAATAAAAAAAAGATCCAACTGTATGCCATCTACAAAAGACTCACTTTAGATTCAAAGACACAAGTAAATTGAAAGTAAAGGTTGGATAAAGATATGCCATGCAAATAGTAACCAAAGAGATGGAGTAGCTATACCAATATGAGACAAATAGATTTTAAGACAAAAAATGTCACTAGAGACAAAGAAAGACATTTTGTCATGCTTAAAAGGTCAATCCATCAGGAAGACAAATTTATAAACATATATGCACCTAACAACAGAGTCCCACATTACACAAACTAAAAACTCATAGTTGAATTAAAAAAATAGAAAATTAAAAAACAATAGTTGGGACTCCACTTTCAGAAGGGGAGAGAACAACTAGGCAAAAAAGTAAACAAGGAAATAGAAGACTTAACACTATAAAGCAATGATGCCTAATAGATAACCATAGGACACTCCAACAGCAGAATGCACAATATTCTCATGTACCCATAGAATGAATATCCTCCCAGGTAGACCATATATTAGGCTACAAAAGAAGCCTCAGTAAGTTTAAAGGGATTGAAATTATTACAAAATATGTTATCCAACCACAGTTCAATGACATTTGAAATCAGTAGCAGAAGGAATTTCTGGAAATTCAACATATGTGAAAATTAAACAACATACTCCAAAATAACCAAGAAGTCAAAGAAGAAATCACAAGAGAAATTCAGTCACACTTGGAAATGAATAAAAATGAAAACACGACCATGAAAACCTGCCAAAATATAGGATGCAGCTAAAATGGTACTTAGAGGGAATTTATAGAAATATAAATTATAAATTCAAATTCTATCAATTAAACAGTCAATCAATAACTCTTTAGATTTAGTAGAAAATCCTAAAGAATCCACTAAAAATCTGTTAGAACTAGCAAACTATTTCAGCAAGATTGCAGGATACAAGATCAACATACAAAGGTCAACATACAAAGATTAATTATAGTTTTAGACACTTGCAATGAGCAATCAAAAAATAAAATTTAAAAAATTCCATTTATGATGTTATCAAAAATAATTAAAAGAATAGGAATAGATTTAACAAAAGAAGTACAAACCTTATAGTCTGAAAACCAGAAAATATGTTTGAAAGGAATTAAAGAAGGTCTAAATAGAAGAAATCCTATGTTTATGGATTGGAAGACTAAACATTGTTAAGATGACAGTATGCCCCCAATTAATCTACAGATATGATACAATTCCTATTAGAATCCCAGTTGACTTCTTTATAGAAACTGTCAAGCTGATTCTAACATATGTCAAGAGATATTAATAGCCAAAACAATCATGAAAAGGAGGAACAAAGTACAATAGCTCACACTTCCCAATTTCAAAACCTACTACAAAGCAATGGTTATCAAGACAGCATGGTACTGGCATAAGAATAGACATGTAGATTAATGGAGTAGAACCGACAGTACAGACATTGGTCCTACATTTATGGTCCACTGATTTTTGACAAGGGTGCCATAACCATCCACTGGGGAAAGAATAGTCCCTCCAACAAATGTTGCTGGGACACCCGGATAGTTACAAACAAAAGAATGAAGTTTACACTGTATAAAAAACTAACTCAAAGTAGATGAAAGACGTAAATGTAATAGCTACAACTATAAGACTCTTAGAAGAAAACACAGCCAGTAGGTAAATCTTCATGACCTTGGATTTGGCAAAGCAGTCTTAGATATGATACCAAAAGCATAAGTAACAAAAGGAAAGACAGATAAATTGGACTTAATCAAAATGAAAAACTTTTATGCATCAAAGGACACCAACAAGGAAGTGAAAGGCAGCCCACAGAATGGGAGAAAATATTTGCAAATCATATATCTGATAAGGGACTTGTACCTAGAATATATAAAGAACTCTTACAACTCAGTAATAAAAGACAAGTAACTCAATTAAGAAATGGGACCTAAATAGTCATCTCTCCAAAGAAGATATACAAATGTCCAATAAACACATGAAAAGATGCTCAGCATTATTAGTTATCAGAGAAATGCAAATCAAAATCTTTTTGAGATATCACTTTAAACCCAGTAGGATGGCTTGAATCGAAAAGCCAGATAATAACAAGTATCACTGAGGTTGTGGAGAAATCAGAACCTTTATACACTGCTATTGGGAATGTAAAATGGTGCAGCTGCTGGCAGTTCCTCAGATGATTAAACATAGAGTTACCGTGTGACCCAGGAGTTCCATCCAAGAGAAATGAAAACACATATCCACATAAAAACTTGTACATAAAATTTTACATTATTTTTAGTTGACACATAATAATTGTACATATTTATGGGGTACAGTGTGAGATTTCAATACATGTATACAATATATGTGCAATGATCAAATCAGGGTAATTAGCATATCCATCACCTCAAACATTTATTATTTCTTTGTGTTGGAAACATTCAAAATCCTCTCTTCTAGTTATTTGAAAATAAACAATAAAATATTGTGAACTATAGTCACCCTATAGAGCTATAGGACACTAAAACTTATTCCTCCTATGTTGCCATACTTTTGTATCCATTAACCAATCTCTCCTTATTCCCCTCTCTTCCCACATTTACAGCCTTGAGTAATCACTATTGTACTCCTTATTTCTATATGAACTTTTTAAAGATTCCATCCAACCCCACCGGAAATGAGGAAAAATAAAAAAAATAAAAAATTAAGATTCCATATGAGTGACAATATGTGTTACTTATCTTTTTTGCCTGGTTTATTTCACTTACTAACGTAATCACGGCTATACTAATTTACATTCCCACCAACAGGGTGTAAGAACTCCCTTTTCTCCATATCCTTTCTGACATTTGCTATTTTTTGTCTTTTTGATAATTGCCATTCTAACTAGGGTGAGATGATATCTCACTGCGGTTTTGATTTGCATTTCCCTGGTAAGTGATGTTGAGCATTTTTTCATATACTTCTTGACCATTTGTATGTCTTCTTTTGAGAAATGTTCAGTTCCTTTAAAAATCAGATTATTATTATTATTATGTTGAGTTGTTTCAATTCCTTGTATATTCTGCATATTAATCTTTTGTTGGATAAATAGTTTGCAAATATTTTCTCCCATTCTGCAGGTGGTCTGTTCATTCTGTTGATGGTTTCCTTTGCTGTGCAGAAGCTTTTTAGTTTGACAGAATTTCATTTATCTATTTTTGCTTTTGTTGTCTGTACTTTTGAGGTCTTATCCATAAAATCTTTGCCCAGATGAAGGTCCTGAAGCATTTTCCCTGTTATCTTCTGGTAGTTTCTTAGTTTTGATCTTACATTAAAGTCTTTAATCCATTTTGAGTTGCTTTTTGTATATGGTGAGAGATAGGGGTTTGGTTTCATTCCTCTGCATCTGGATATCTAGTTTTCTCAGCACTATTTGTTAAAGAGACTATTCTTTCCCCAATGTATGTTCTTGGTGCTTTTGTTGAAAATCAGTTGGCTGTAAATATTTGGATTTATTTCTGGGCTCTCTGTTCTATTCCATTGGTCTATGTGTCTGTTTTTATGCCAGTACCATGCCATTTTGATTATTATAGCTTTGTAGCATATCTTGAAGTCAGGTAGTATGATGCCTCCAGCTTTGTTCTTTTTGCTTAGGAGTGCTTTGGCTATTCAGGGTCCTTGGTGGTTCCATATAAATTTTAAGATTGTGTGTTCTTGTATGTGAATTTTTATAGCAGCATTATTCATAGTAGCTGAAAGATAGAAACAACCCAAATGTCTATCAGCTGACAAATGGATAAATAAAATATGATGCATACTATAATGGAACATTTTTAAACCATAAAAAGAAATAAGGTACAGATAAATGCTACAACTTGGGTAAACCTTGAAAATACACTAAGTGAAAGAAGCCAGACACAAAAGTCTACGTATTACATGATTCTATTTATAAGAAAGTCCAGAATAGGGAAATAGATGAAGACAGAAGGCAGAATAGTGATTGCTTTGGGCTGCAGGAGAGATAGCAGCCCAGAGGGAGGGTTATAACTAAAAGACGTATCACCTTTTTTGAGGTGATGAACTGTTCTAAAATTGGCGATGGTTGCACATATCCGTGAATTAAATCTTTGAACTAAAAATCATTGAGTTGTATACTCTAAATGGGTGAATTGTATGGTATGTAAGTTATAGCTCAGTAAAGCTGTTTTTTTTTTTTAAGATATCAAATCTACAATCTCATCTTCCATCTTAAAGTAGAAAAAGAAGAACAAGGCCGGGTGTGGTGGCTCACACTTGTAATCCCAGCACTTTCGGAGGCTGAGGTGGGTGGATTACTTGAGGTCAGGAGTTCCAGACCAGCCTGGCCAACATGGTAAAACCCCTTCTCAACTAAAAATACAAAAATTAGCCAAGTGTGGTGGCACATGCCTGTAATCTCAGCTCCTTGGGAGGCTGAGGCAGGAGAATTGCTTGAACCTAGGAGGGAGGCGGAGGTTGCAGAGAGCCAAGATCATACCACTGCACTCCAGCCTGGGTGACAGAGTGAGACTCTGTTTCCAAAAAAAGGAAAAGAACAAATGAAACCCAACATAAACAGAAAGAAAAAAATTAGACTGGCAATAATGAAATAGAGAATAGAAAAACAGTAAAGAAAATCAACAAAGCCCAGGTGCAGTGGCTCACACCTGTAATCCCAGCACTTTGGGAGGCTGAGGCGGGTGGATCACAAGGTCAGGAGATTGAGACCATCCTGGCCAACATGATGTGAAACCCCATCTCTACTAGAATACAAAAAAAAAAAAAAAATTAGCCGGGCATGGTGGTGCACACCTGTAGTCCCAGCTGCTTGGGAGGCTGAGGGAGGGGAATAGTTTGGACCTGGTAGGCACAGGTTGCGTTGAGCCAAGATTGCGGCACTGCACTCCAGCCTGGTGACAGAGCAAGACTCCATCTCAAAAAAAAAAAAAAAAAAAAAAAAAAAATCAACAAAACTAAATGCTGGTTCTTAGAAAAGACCAACAAAATTGAGTGAAAAAGTAACTAATAGGAAGTCAAATAAGAATAATAAGAATTATTTTTATTATCTTTAGAGATATGGTCTCATTCTATTGCTTAGGCTGGAGTGCAATGATGTGATCATGGTTCACTGCAGCCTTGAACTCCTGGGCTCAAACGATCCTCCCACCTCAGCTTCCTAAATAGCTGGGACTATAGGCGTGTATCACCACACCTGGCTAATTTTTAAATTTTTAGTAGAGATGGGATCTAGCTATGTTGTCCAGGCTAGTCTTGAACTCCTGGCCTCCAGCAATCCTCACGCTTCAGCCTCCCAAAGTGCTGGGATTACAGGTGCAAGCCACCGCACCTGGCCAAATAACTATTTATGTACTTGGGAAACTGGATTTGAGACCTAAATCTGCTACTAAGTTTCTGATGTGAGTTTAAGAATTTTCCTTAACCTTCTTAGGTTTCACTTCCTTATCTTTAAAATTAAAGCAGTTCATATGGATTCAATAAACTCTATTTCAACAAATTCAGCATTAGCAAGGTCCTACCATTAATAAGATATAATTCCTGTTGTGCCAGATGTGGAATTATTCTGTTTTGCAAACTGACCTAAGCCAATCTGGCTATTGTCAACAGACAGATTCTCTCAGTAAATGTTGGTACCTGTGATCATTAGAGGTGGGTGGAAGCTGTATCTCCTTTGCTACAACCTTGCTACCTAGAGCTATTTTTTGATAAAAGCAAGCTTTGAATCAAATTTTGCCTCAGGTACAAGGATCTATTGTTCCGCAAGCACAAAAACAATTATATAGCCAGTTCATATAAGCACAGTGAAGTCCTCATTCTCTCTCCTTTTAGGTTTCTGAGCAAGATGCTTGCATGAAAGATTCAATCTAAGGCCAATGCAAAAATATTGTGAAAGCAGCAGGATCAGCTAGCCTTCCAGTTGGGTGAGGCAATCAAATTCTTTGTTTTGATGTAGGTAGGGGGAATCATAGCGTTGAATGCACTTCTATTTCTAGAGTCAATTCTAAAGATGTTAAGCTGCTAGTCTTGGCTGATTCTTACATCAAAGGGCAGAAGTGACTGCACAATTTATTAAGCTAACTACACATTAAGAACATCACTCATTTCACCAATGAAACATTGTATCTAACCTTGTATCAGCTATCTGTTGCCACAGTGATACTGCATAACAAAGAATCAGAAAGTCTTAGTGCATAAAAAATAAGTTTATTGCTAAAGTGCCTGAGTTCAGTGGAGGGTCAATTAAGCAGCTTATCTGATCTTGCCTGGGTTTGCCTACATATGTGGGGGTCAGTTGGCTGTTGGCTGGGGCTACTGGGGCAGCATAGTTTTGTTCCATGTGCCTGTCGTCCTCCAGAAGACTATGCAGGGCATGTTCTCATGGTGATAACAGAGATGCAAGACCAAATAAGCTCAATCAGCAAGCTCTTTCCAAGTGTGTGCTGATGTCATGTCTGCTAACATCCTATTGGCCAAAATAAATTATGTGACTGAGCTAGAGTCAAGGGGTGGGGCAAACACACTCTCCATAGTGGAAGGGCACTGGTGTTCTCACTGTGTTATTCTCTGTAATGTTGCTTGTTTCTGTTTTTGAATTAGGTGTAGAATTTTAAAAACCCAAGATAAAAGCAGTGAACATCATGTTGCTTTCATTATCCAAGGTCTGTGGCTGTGAATTAACACATGCCATGAGTTCATATGTCAGAAAACTGCTTCAGTATTGTATTCTAGTCATTGGTGTCCATGGAGGAAATATTTATCTACTGTTACACATCTTTATCAGCAGTGTTAGATACCATGGTTTAAATGGTACTGGAAAATGATTTTTAAATCTGGCTTATCTTTTGAGGCTATCAGTCTTCAAATAGTGAGTCTTGCTGGGGCTCTATTAACTAGGCCAAATCAAGAACGCTTTGCTAACCTGTGAAGTTGGAGAATAGAAATGGAGAAAGTTGAACATCATATAAGCTAATTTTTGTATTGTCCACTTGGTGGTAGAATTGTTTTCAGAAAGTAGTGTGAAGAGTAATGAGCCAAGTAAAAGAGAAATAGAATGTTATGAATTCTTAGCCAGGAGAAAAATGCAGCACGTTTTAAGTAGGTATTCTAATCAGCATTATTACTTTTATTAAAGTATAAAAGATAGTATAATCCAGGGTAGGTGTGTTTATATAATAAGTTTTAAATGTTTTTAATTTTTTTTAAGGAGTAGTGATAATTCTATTTCCCAACACATCAAATGAAGCTACTTGCTTACTGGTTAGAGTTCAGTGCTCAGAAATACAGATTTTAGAGATTGTCTTAATTTGGGTATTCCTTAGCACCATTTAATCTTTTCTTTCTCCTATTAAAATTAGAAAAGTTCTTGTATATAACACTACTCTTACAATGTTATGTAAGTCCTTCCTACTCAAATTGTGCCGGGAGTTCACAATCAGTCTGGGCAATATGGCAAAACCCTGTCTCTACAAAAAAGAAAATACAGAAATTAGCCAGGCATGGTGGTGCACACCTGTAGTCCCAGCTACTTAGGAGGCCGAGGCAGGAGGATTGATTGAGTCTGGGAGGTCGAGGCTGTAATGAGCCGTGATCATGCCATTGCACTCCAGCCTGGGCAACAGAGCAAGACCCTGTCTCAACAAAACCCCCAAAACAAAAAACAAAAAACAAAGTGTGGTGAGCAACATTGGCATCACTTGGGAGCTTGTTAAAAACATGTGGAATCTTGGCTTTCATTCCACATCTACTCAAACAGACTGAAATTTAACAAGGAGAATCTCCCAGGTGATTTGAGTATAGTTTTACATGCACTGTTCTCCACTGGTAGAATGCAAACAGTGGATGATGAGGTACGAAGTGAAGAAAAGTGGGACAGATATCAGGACTGGAACCATTTAACAGGTATTCATGGATCTATTCTGAACTTTCACTTGCCCATGCTCCAGCACTGTAGATTGTGTTTAAGAAGCCATCTGTAGTTCTTTTAGATTCTAAAAGAAAGAAGGCAGAGTGTGTCACTAATTCACCCACTTATCAATCAATCATCAAAATACAGGAGATTCTATTTTGGCCTAGCCAGCCACTGATGGTGTGACATTTGGTAGGGCATTAATCTCTGAGTCCTTAGCATCCTTATCTGAAAACAATGAGATGGTTGGGCAAGTTCATCCTTTTCAGCTTTTTGGAAGATGCTATGCTTTTAGGCAGGGTTGATAGTCAACTGGTAAACACAGGTGGCCCTGTCCCCATCTTTAGACTGGGTTTTGTTTGGACTGGCTGGTGCCAGTCACCTACTGGTACTTAGGTGGTTTGAATATTTTTCCAAACAATGATTATAGGGGAACTTGCCAGGTGCAGTGGCTCTGCCTGTAAGCCTAGCACTTTGGGAGGCCAAGATGGGAGGATCGTTTGAGCCTTGAAGTTTGAGACCAGCCTGGGAAACATAGCAAGACTCTGTCGCTATCAAAAAAATTTTTTAGGCTTGGTGCAGTGGCTCACACTTGTAATCCCAGCCCTTTGGGAGGCTGAGGTGGGCAAATTGCTTGAGCCCAGGAGTTTGAGATCAGCCTGGGCAACATGGTGAAACCCCATCTCCACTAAAAACACAAAAATTATCCAGGTGTGATGTTATGTGTCTGTAATCCCAGCAACTCGGGAGGCTGAGATGAGGGGATTGCTTAAGCCTGGGAGGTCGAGGCTGCAGTGAGCTGTGATCATGCCACTGCACTTCAGCCTGGGTGGCAGTGAGACTCTGTCTAAAAACATTTATTTTTCTAAATTTAAAAAATAATGATAGGGGAGCTAAGTGTCAGGGACTGTTAGGGACTAAGTAGTACCATCATAGGTTCCAGAGTACTTGTTTGTCATGGACTCAGATACATGTCTATGTAGAACTGAGGAATCAGAAAGTTGAATTAGGCAGAGCAGAGAATGGAAGGTACATGGGCTTTAGTGTCAGTCTTGGGTTTCTATGCTAGTTCTGTTGTTTACTAGTTATATGGTTTTGAGTATATTACCTGAAATCACTTAGTATCTTTTTTAGGCTATAACATGAGATTAACATAATAATAACATGTACCTCAAAGTAAAATTGTGAGGAATTAATAAGAGAATTTATGTAGAGGGTCTGGCAAGTGGCAGATGCTCGGTAGATGTTAGTTTCCTTTTCACATGTGTGTCCATACCCAAATAGCTTGTATGTAGAGCTTTACTTCTGCAAACTTCTATAAGGTGATACAGCAAATGAACAAAGACACCAGGTACCTTAATAAATTACAAAAAAAGCTAATCATTAGGGCAATTCTAGTTGGGGTGGAGGGAGGTTATACATTCACCTGAAACTCTTGCCAAAATCAAAGATGGACTTTCTTCTTTCAGCCAGTGATCTTTCAACATTTTTGCTTGCATGCTCTCTTCAAGCATTTTGAAAAAAACAAACACAAAAATAGCTATGTATTCCACATACATTTTAGAGTTGACATCTAAAATTAATCATCATAAGTTTAAATAGTTGCAAAGGATGTAATTTCTGGCATAATATAAATATTACCATTTGAAAATAAAACTATTGTTTATCTATCATAGATTAGAATATTTAAAGCAAGAAGCAAGAAGCACACTGGGAAATACCAATTTACAAGGTGGACCATTCTGAATTTTTACAGTTCTTAGTGAGAAACAGCTTGGTGAGGACTTGCTTTCCCAGCATCTCATTCTGTGTCCTGGGTGCTCCTTTAGGTTTATTTCAAGGAAGAGAAGGTGAAAGTTTACATATTTATTCCTGACAGTTCAACGCTGCATCTTTGAATAAAAGCTGGGGTTGGCAAACTTTTTTATTTTTATTTTTTTGAAGAGGAGTCTCGCTTTTGTCACCCAGGCTACAGTGCAATGGCACGATCTTGGCTCACTGCAACCTCTGCCTGTCAGGTTCAAGCAATTCTCCTGCCTCAGCCTCCCGAGTAGCTGGGATTACAGGCGCCTGCCACCACACCTGGCTATTTTTTTTGTATTTTTAGTAGAGACGGGGTTTCACCATGTTGGCCAGGCTGGTCTCGAACTCCTGACCTCAGATGATCCGCCTGCCTCTGCCTTCCAGACTGTTGGGATTACAGGCGTAAGCCACCGCACCTGGCCGGCAAACTTTTTCTTTTCTTTTTTTTTTTTTCTTTCTTTATTTTATTATTATTATACTTTAAGTTTTAGGGTGCATGTGCACAATGTGCAGGTTAGTTACATATGTATACATGTGCCATGCTGGTGTGCTGCACCCATTAACTCATCATTTAGCATTAGGTATATCTCCTAATGCTATCCCTCCCCACTCCCCCCACCCCACAACAGTCCCCGGAGTGTGATGTTCCCCTTCCTGTGTCCATGTGTTCTCATTGTTCAATTCCCACCTATGAGTGAGAACATGCGGGTTTGGTTTTTTGTCCTTGCGATAGTTTACTGAGAATGATGATTTCCAATTTCATCCATGTCCCTACAAAGGACATGAACTCATTATTTTTTATGGCTGCATAGTATTCCATGGTGTGTATATGTGCCACATTTTATTTCTCAAACTTTTTCTTAAAGGACAAAATAGTACATACTTTAGGCTTTGAGGGTCATACAGCCTCTGTTGTAATTACTCAGGTCTCCCATTGCAATGTGAATGCGGCCATAGGCAATACATAAATGAATGAACAGGCCTATGTTCCAATAAACTATGTACTCTTTTAGCAGTCACTCCTCATCTCCCCCATCACACTCATAACCCCTATCTCCCATCCTCTGCCCCCATCCCTAGGCAACCACTTACCTACTTTCTGTCTCTGTGCATTTACCTATGCTGGACTTTTGGAAGCCTAGAGCTCGCTCTGTGATTTTGTAAAAACCCAATTCTCTATATTAAATCTCTTTTTGCTTAAAATGCCTTGAGTGGTTTCTGTTTCTTGTACTGAACCCTAAGTGGTTCAGAGTTAAAGGAGAAAAATGAAGAATTTTCATCTTTTAAAGAAGAGGTTTTTTTTTTTTTTTTCTGAGAGGGAGTCTTGCTCTGTTGCCCAGGCTGGAGTGCAGTGGCATGATCTTGGCTCACTGCAACCTCTGCTTCCTGGGTTGAAGTGATTCTCCTGCCTCATCCTCCTGAGTAGCTGGGATTACAGGCATGTGCCACCACTCCCAGCTATTTTTTTTTTTTTAAATGGAGTCTCGCTCTGTTGCCCAGACTGGGGTGTACTGGTGTGATCTTGGCTCACTGCAACCTCCACCTCCCAGGTTCAAGCTATTCTCCTGCCTCAGCCTCCTGAGTAGCTGGGATTACAAACACGCACCACCACGCCCAGTTTAGTTTTGTATTTTTAGTAGAGACAGAGTTTCACCATGTTGATCAGGCTGGTCATGAACACTTGACCTTGTGATCCACCCGCCTCGGCCTCCCAAAGTGCTGGGATTACAGGCGTGAGCCACTGTGCCTGGCCTAATTTTTGTATTTTTAGTAGAGATTGGGTTTCACCATGTTGGCCAGGCTGGTCTTGAACTCCTAGCTTCAAGTGATCCGCCCTCCTCGGCCTCCCAAAGTGCTGGGATTACAGGCGTGAGCCACTGCGCCTGGCCAAGAGCTTGTTTTTTAATGAGTGATAATGAGTCTCAAATTGCTATATTTAGATTCAATTGTACACATGTTAAGACACCAATACTTACAGCACGCCAAAAATTATCCTTTTAAACTAATTATATTTATAATAAAAATTTAGATGTTTCACTTAAAACTGTGCAGAAGAGCACTAAAGTCATAATGGCAAGCTCACTAGTTTTGCAAATTTCTTAGAGGTGAAATGCAAGTGCAGGAGTCTGAAGACTTGCTTCAGGCTGCACATGATTATCTCCAGAATGTTCTTGGAACCTAAGCCTTTGACTTTATACTTTCTGGCTTCATTCTTTAAAATATGTCTATTAGCATTACAAGTCATTTTTGTTTGATTCCTTAAATGTCAAAACACCATGTATTTATTATTTAAAACTTTCTAACAATACAGACATGAAGGTTCTACCTTTAACTACACTTTCTAGGGGTCACCGTAATTAACATATTTTATCCTTTGAGATCTTTCTCTGAGACAGGAGCTGTAAGGGAAACTTACTCTGTATAGTAGATGACTTCTTGAGGTGTCTCCAAGGATCTAAGATCTACATACAAAATTAGTGTATTTCTTTGAAAGCCTAGCACAGTGCCCTACCTGTGGTACTTAAATGAATCTTTGTTGATACTCTTCTCCAATTTAAATGATTCAGAGCCGTGACAAGGAGTTAAAAAGTAAATCATTTAAGACATGAGTCTGAACTGCACATCTTTATAAGATCCTCTGCACAGCCAGTGCTTTTTTTTTTTTGTAATTACGTTATTCACCTTTTAAAGAATGTGGATACCTATAACACAGAAATAACAAATGTCTTTTTTTGTCAAGTGTTATTTTTGTGACGTGAACAAAATGAGGTGATTCTTTATGCTATATCATATTCAGTAAAAATAATACTGATAATACCTGAATTTATAATTGTTTTATTAAGTGCTTTATATTTTACTTCATAGGACTTTGAAATGTATCTTATTTGATCCTAGTGAGGCAGACTTAATAAGGTCATGCACATTTTAGAGATGAGTAAATAGAGGCTAACAGAGGTTCATCAACTTGTGAAGGTCACACAGTTAGTGGTAGAACTTCAACAAAAACATTTTGACCTTAATGTTCTTTTCCCTATGAATGCACCTTACATTGTCTAGCAATTGCCTTTATTAATTGGGTAAGATGACTTTGGGGGACAATTTTGAGACAGTTGGCATATGCCTCTGCAATTTTTGCTTATTATTGCATCACTTTCTCGTTTTGGAAGCCAAATGATAGTTTAGCACAGTTACTATAACTCAATAAATTAGTTGTGGCCTGATGAGGGTGCTCTTATCCAATGCATGATTTGAGAATTGATGTTCAATCTAGTTTATAACATCACATATTGCTTAAGTAAATGAGTGTGTGAGTATATTTATCTTGGACCAAATAGAGTATTTTAGTTTAGATCTTCCTCTCTTTTCCCACCTGTGCAAAGAACTGGAACCTCCACTTTCCCCCTTATTCTGAAGACACCACACTGTAGTTTTAAAATAATAATGAACCTTCCAGAGATCAGATTGATTTAACTCTGATTCTGGAGGGAGAGTATGGGAATATGGGAAGGGAGGCTGGATCTGTCCAGCACTGAGAATGGTCAGCAGCTGAGGAAACTCCTTTAAAAAGCCCTTCTGACCCTCTTCTCCCAACCCGAGTCCTAGCAGTCCAGGCATCACATAGGTAGGATTCCTTTGTGCACGTCCTCAGCTCTTAGATTAGCTTCCCTAAACTTTTGGCTGATGACAAAAGTTCTGAAGCGTAGATCTGTCCTTCTTGATTTACTGATGGAAAAATTACCTTTAGGTTCTGCTTTTGTATCCTATCTGCTCATTTATGGACTGACATGGATAACGCCTTCCTGGCTGGACCTTCTTCTCCGCTTCCGCCATCATACACACACACACACACACACACACACACACACACACACACACACACACACACACACACACACGTCTCTCTCGAGCAGGTGCCGTTCCACCCCCTAATCCTGGGAGGCTCTAGATAGTACAGGAACATCCTGTGCTCTGTCAACCCATTAAGCACTTTCATTGGCTTGCCTCTGGACAATACAATAATTTATTGAAACCCATTATAACTTGGAACATTTGATTCCTTAAATTAAATAGTATCAGACAGCAGTGACTCTGCCACTTCCTAGCCTGGAAACTCTGGACAAGTTACCTAACTTCTTTAGTTTTCGGTTTCCTCTTTTACAGAGTAGGGCTAATATGATAGTACCTACCTTAATGTGTGGTTGTGACAATTTAAAGATTCTGTAGGAAAACCAGTTCGCTTATGGCCTGATCATTATGTCTAGAATATCCTTTAAAACAAACTGACTTTATACTTTGTGGCTTCAGTCTTTTAAAAAAAGTTTTTTAACTTTTAGAAATAATTTTTCTTTGATTCCTTAAATCAGTGGTCCCTAACCTTTTTGGCACCAGAGACCAGTTTTGTGGAAGACAATTTTTCCATGGACTGGGGAGGTGGGGTGCAGGGACATGGTTTTGGGATGATTCAAGTGCATTACATTTATTGTGCACTTTATTTCTATTATTATTACATTGTAATATAAAATGATGTAATTATACCACTCACCATAATGTAGAATCAGTAGGAGCCCTGAGCTTGTTCCCTGTAACTAGACGGTCCCATCTGGTGGTGATGGGAGACAGTGACAGATCATCAGGTATTAGATTCTCATAAGGAGTGTGCAACCTAGATTCCTCACAGGCACAGTTCACAATAAGGCTTGTGCTCCTATGAGAATCAAATGCTGCTGCTGATCTGACAGGAGGCGGAGCTCAGGCAGTAATGGGAGCCATGGGGAACAGCTGTAAATACAGATGAAGCTTTGCTCACTCACCTGCCACTCACCTCCTGCTGAGCAGCCCAATTCCTAACAGGCCATGGACTGGTACTGGTCTGTGGCCTGGGGGTTGGTGACCCCTACCTTAAATGATAAGACATCATGTATTTATTATTGATATATGACAAATACTCAGTATTGTTAAACATACTTGGTCATAGGCACTAACTTTAGGGACCAGGGTATTTTGGAGTGGGGGCAGGACTAGTAAGAATAATCTTAGGAACAATAGCTTGAAATAGGGACCAAAGAATAGATCCTATAAAGTCAAAAGCAAGAACTTAATGATAAAAACTTAGGGTAGGGGGAGAGATTCAGGGTCCACACAGGAAATTAGTTATCATTTTGGGATATAGCATCTTGGGTATAAGTGGCAGTAAAGGGTGCTCGGATTACATTGGGAATCCCAGTCATTCCCTCCCTAAGCAGCCTAATAGGAAGGATGACTCAGTGTGAAACCTACCCAGGTTGAGTGCTGGAGCAGCTCAGGGAAACTCGGATCAGTCCATGCATTATACTCAGAAAGGCAGAGGTAGAAAAATCTACAGATTGGCACCTGAAATGATAAAATACAAGTATTTGCCTTCCTCCCCCAGCGTTTTACTCTTTCACAGTTTATTTTTATACATTTGAGATGATGTAGGTGCCCAGGATTTTTCTAGTCAAGAAAGTGCTCATTTGGAGATCTCAGATATTTTTGGTTTGGCACACTCTTTATAGTAATGGATTACTGAATTCCAGAGCATTTGAAATGATACAATTGATATGATTTTTAGTGCTGAAAAAAGAGGACTCTCCCAATATATATATAAACTTTCAGTGATGTTCTTTTTCTTACCATCACTAAGTTGGTGTTTTAAACTTATCCTTGTCTTCTTTCTCTGTTTTCAGCTTCTTAAATGCTGCATTGAAAGGATGAAACAGAACGGATGTGAACAAGAGTTCCCTGAGAAAGGACAGCTCTTAGAGAGATAGGATAATTACTGGACTCAAGAAGATACCAAATCATGGTGTGCATTTCTGCGTTGTGTTTGGAAGAGGAACTAGGATTGTTATGAAAAGGAAGGATGTGTTCAACTTAGAAGAATTAAACCTCAACCATCTGTCTCTTCCAAATGGCATTCTTGATTCCAAAATCTTAAGTAGAGTGTAAAGTTATTGATGGATACTGTAGTAGCCAGGCTAAGCTGAGCTATTCAGTGGAACAGATAAACCCGAAAATCTCAGTGGCTTAACACAACAAGATTTATTTCTTTTTAGTATCACAATCTGATGTAGATTGGGTTGGTCTCCTGCTTGGCTTTCCATCAAGTGACAGCTCAGGGATCCAAGTTGCTTTTATTTGGAAACTGTCATCTTGAGAGCATTTTGTTTCCAGCTGTATGGACAGGAGATCCAGAAGGTGTGGAGAAGTGCATCCTTCCTGGATCACAAATGATACATCACTTTAGCTCACATTCCATTGTTAAGAATTAGTGACATGATCCCACTGGGATTCATGGGGTCTGGGATATGGAACACATGGATATTTGGCGAGCATGAACAATCTTTGCAATAGAAACATTACCTCTATTATGTTATTCTGTATCCCTTATCTTCTCATGGTAGATTTCACATAGGATTAGTATCAGGAAAACGTTTTTCTCTCCTAAAATGTTGGTATTCTTCTTTTTTCCCTCTGGAGTCAGGAACTTTAGATTTAATATTAATGACTATCTAATCTGAGATTTTTAGTAGCATCATGTATGCTATTTCTCTATTGTGTTTCTGGAATAGTTTTATTATTGCATTTTAACTGACTAACTGTATTTGATTTTTTAAAAATTGCCATAATCCTTTCTAGTTTTAGCTGTTCATTTAATGAACACTTACCAATAGCAGATGTGTTGATAAGGATGAAGGATGTTTTTGGCTGCAACAGAAAAACTAATAAGTGGTTTAAGCAATAAGAGTTTAATTATCTGACACAAGAAGTCTGGCAGTTTCAGGATAGGTTAATTCAATGGTGTGATATCATAGAGGATCGTGTATACTCACTTTTTCTGTTTTATAAACGTCAACGTTTGATGGTGTTCCCCCTTCCTGTCACATACAGCTTAGTAGTTCCAAGTGTTGCTTGTCATGGTAGACCCTAGTCAGGCCTGGGTCTTGTGACGCAGGAGACAAATATGCTCACAGACTGGTCGTTATGACATGGCTGCAGTGTGGTGCCACCAGGCCTGCATCACGCCTACTCATCATATAATATTAGATTATATAGTCTGTGGAAAATGTTGCAAAATGATACTGGTGGCAGGGTCAGAAATTGTATTCAGACTTGGATGTTAGATCCAGGCAAATGGCTTGTTGAAAAGAGATTTCTCTTTAGAGAGAAATCATGTTGGTGTACCAGGTGACATGTTTGGTTGGGGGTGGGGTGGGGGGACTGCTTGGATAGCATGGTAGTGATAGAAGTGTGATAAGCTGGATGCTGGATATAGTTAGAAGGATTTACTGATCAATTGGATGTGAGGAGTGATATAGAGAGAGATGTTGGGAATGACTCCAAGTTTTGGCCTGAGTGATGGGAAAAATTGAGTTGCTATTTATCAAGATAGGGAAGACCAATGAGTTTGGTGCTGTCATAAAATAAAATGTATCAGATTTTTAGCAACAACTGGAAGTAAGACATTGCAAGGAGTCTGGGCTGGGCTGAGATAGAGTTCAGATGGCGAGCTGGAATCAGACTGCTGCCCCAGGTCCTGGGACCCTGCCATGCAGAAAAGACACTTGGCATGGGCAAGGACTCCAGTATGCCAGAGCCTCTTCCTCCTTTCTCAGGCCAAATTTGTGTCCTTGCAAAATTTGGCTACAAATGTTAAATTTACAAAGACCTCTGATACCCATTATCCCACCCAACTCTCTGGAGAACCTTTGTAATGTGGTAACTGCTCTTAAGCACATAGCCAAAGACTTGAAAACAGTCTCAGAAAAGTTGTAATTTCTACCTTCATTCATTTAAAGAACACTTACTAAACACTTATTTATTTATTTTTATTTTATTTATTTATTTATTTTTGAGGCACAGTCTCAGTTTGTTGCCCAGGCTGGGGTGCAGTGGTACGATCTCGGCTCACTGCAACCTCTGCCTCTCGGGTTCAAGCGATTCTCCTGCCTCAGCCTCCCAAGTAGCTGGGACTACAGTCATGCACCACCACACCTGACAAATTTTTGTACTTTTGGTGGAGACAGGGTTTCACCATGTTGGCCAGGCTGGTCTCGAACTCCTGACCTCAAGGGACCTGCCTGCCTCTGCCTCCCAAAGTGCTGGGATTACAGGCATGAGCCACTGTGCCTGGTCCCAAACATCTATTAAGTACTTGCTGTATGTGGTGAAATAAACCCCAGCTCTCCTGATTCAAGGTTAGTGTTCTTTTCACAAATCTACTTCAATACATCAAATCCTACTTCTCTTTCTTTCTATATTTAACTCATAAATATTCCTCTTCTGTCATTTGTGGTTTTGAAATGTCTGCAAACTCATGGATACTATTCACTTCTAATGAATAGAATAAAGCAGAAGTGATGGAATATAACTTCAGAGGCCATTTCATGAAAGCCACTGTGGCTTCCTACTTGTTCTCTTGCTCTCTCTCTTAGAACACTTGCTCTGGGGAAAGCCAGCTGCCATATTGTGAGCAGACCTATGAAAAGGCCCACTTGGTGAAGAACTGAGGCCTCTGGCTGATGGACACATGGGTGACCTTGCAATCAAGTCTTCTGGCCTCAACCAAGCCTTCAGCTGAGACTGCAGCCTCATGACAGATCCTGAGCTAGAAGCATCCTGCCATCCTAATAAGCCACTCTTGAATTTCTGACCCTTAAAAATTGTGAGATAAGCACCTGTGCTTTTTTTAAGTATTAGATTTAAAAAACCCTGAAAAAATAAAGAAGAAAAAAGACAACTCATAATCTCACCACATTAAAAAGAATAGCTATAGAAAAATTCCAGTAGTATAAAAAGGAAAAATGGAAATAACTCCCCACCATCCCTGATCTTTAGTTCTTTTTCCCAGTGACATTTTCTTTCCCAAGAAATGTTCATGCATATGCAATATATGTGTAAACCCTTTAAGATGTTCACAAAAGGATCATGTTACACTCATTCGAAAAACTTAATATTATATCTTGAAGGTGTCTTCATATCAGTATACATACATCTATCTTAGTTTGTTAATAGATTTCCCATAATTTAAATGTACCATATTTCTTTTACCAGTCCCCATATATGGACATTTAGGATATTTCCAGTATTCTTTTCTGTTATTAAAATATGGTGATAAACATTTTCATGCTTTTTTGAGTATCTTCAAGTAAAGTCCTATGGGTAGCATTCTGGCATCACATTGTATATGCATTTAAAGTTGATGCTATTCACTTGTTCCACAATCTTTGCTCCGAGTTTACACTGATGAAGCATGAGAATGCTATATCCCCACAAACCTGTGCATATTGTTGATAGTAAGCATTGTTTGCTATTTTGACTATTTATTTTTCTTCTTTTGAGAATTGCCATGCCTAGAAGAGTGCCTGTCTTATAATATATAAGATAATAACTTGATAGCTAGCATTTCTGAGGCTTCTTGTGCCTTTAACGTATATTTACTGTTTTGATACTTACAAAGACCCTATGAAGTAGGCACTATTATTATCTGCTTATGGCTGGTGGGAAAACTGAGCTGTAGAGAATTTAAACAAACTGTCCCAGGTCACACAACTAGGAAGGGTGGAGCCAGGATGCAAATGATATGGAATTTTAAAAAATGGATAGTTGAGTGAATGAATAAATAGATGACCTGTTTACATCCTTTCTCATTTTTAATTGAATTTTGTTTCTTTTTCTTTCTTATTTGTAGGATCTTTGTATATATTATGAATATTAACTTCTTTCCTTTTCTACATGTTGCAGATATTCCCTCTGGTCTGTTATTTGTCTTTAACTTATTTATTTGCCACCTTTTGATATTCATTTCTTATTCACATTAGAAAACCCTCAAAGTACTTAAAAATATGACTCCAGATATTGTTGTTAGGACATGTTTGAGGAAAATAGTGATGATAATTTAGGTGTACAGAGAAATTCTGACGTGGGTAATACAGAGTCTCCCTAAGTTAATCTAAACATGAAAAATAACCACAGGGGAATTAGTCGCTTTGTTCACACTGCGGTACTTTAACATTATAATTCCCCTTTAGGCATATTTATAATTGAAAAAGAAGGTGTTGGGGGCTTTTGTATTATTAGATTGACATTTGAGGAAATGAATTTTTACTTTATCTGCAACAAATGAATCCCAATTAGTTAAGTGGCTCTGGGCTAAAGGAACTATAGCGACTTTCTCATTTTCTTTCTACTTTTTGAAATGCCCTTCCTTCCCATTCCTATGAACTTCTCTCATCCTGCTGAGCCAAGTCACATTTCGCTTTGCTTGAGGCCTCTAACCCTTCTCTGATGTCCTGAAGGATTCTTCAGGGAGACTCTATGGCAAACGTCTTTCTTTCCTGTGACAGCCCCACATTTGATTAGGTGTTCACTTTCCATCCTGTGTCCTCAGGAATGTGATCATATCTCTAGCTTCAGAGTTTAAGTTTGAATTAGTCTAAGCCTAAGCCAGTGTTCTCAAACTCTAGCATGCATGAGATTCACTTGGGGAATGTATTAAAACACAGGCTGCTGAGCTGCACCCCCAGAATATCTGATTCCATAGGTCTTGGGTAGGGCATTTCTATTAAGTTTTGAGGGAATGCTGATGCTGATGGCCCAAGGACCAAACTTTGAGAATCAGTGTTCTAAGCCAGTCATGATGATCCAGTATTCTTTGCCCAGGATTCGTTTAGGAATGGACGTGTGCCCCAAATCCTGGTCAATGGCACTGAGGGGACATCTTCTGTAGAAGGGTTGTCTCACTAACAAATGCATGGATGGAGACCCTCCTTCTTTGCTGGGTATATTCCTGGGTTTTTGTAACATTTGGAAGTTCTGTGGTCAGTTTGTGAGCAGAAGGAAAGACTGTTGATAAATTGAGGATTGCAAAGTGAGCAGAAGAGTGGAGAGGATCTTGATCCTGGATGATGTCATTGTGCCACTGAAGAGCCAGCTCTGGATCCAGCCTAACCCTGGGCTTTTTTGTAGAGTTGTCATAGATACTTTGTGGAGTTTTATTAATAATTTGTGTTAAGCATTAAATAGCATTAAATCTATAAAATACAGAGAATAACAATATATGAACACGCATTCACACAAAGCCTAGCATAAGAAAATGATATTACCATTACCCTTGCGGTCTCCCAGAGGCAATAATGGGTATTGAAGGTAATAAGGGGATGGAAGCTCCTGCTTCCCCTAACAAAATTTCCATCCCTGTAAAATTTGTGTACATCATTCTCTGGCTTTGTGTATGTGTTTTCAGTTCATTTGTTTTTAAATGTTTTTTTTTCCCACATGTATTTGTATTCTTAAAAGTATATTACTTAATTTTGCCTGGTCTTCAATATTGTACACATGGTATCATACTGCATATTTTTTTAAACTTGTTTATGCTGGACATTATGTTTCTCAGATCCATTCATGTTGTTATTGCAATTTATTTGCTTTTACTGCTATATTCTGCTACATGACTCTTCTGTTAATGGATATTTTGATTGTTTCTAGAGTTTTCTATTCTTTCTGTATTTCTCCCTCTCTTTCTCTCCCTCTTTTTTTTTTTAGAGTCAGGATCTTGCTTCTGTTGCCCAGACTAAGGTCCAGTGGCATGATCATAGCTCACTGCAGCCTCAAACTCTTGAGTTCAAGCCGATCCTCCCACCTCAGCCTCCTGAGTAGCTACAGGAGAGCACCACGACTCCTGACTATTCTTTTTTATTTTTAAAATTTTATTATTATTTTTTCCAAATAAAAAAAATAGAGACAGAGTCTTGCTATGTTGTCCAGGCTGCTCTCAAATTCCTGGGTCAAGTGATTCTTCTGCTTCGGCCTCCCGAAGTGCTGGGATTACAGGCACGAACCACCGTTCGTTTGTTCGTTCTTTCTTTCTTTTGTTCTTTCTCTCTTTCTTTCCTTCTTTCTTTTGTCTTTTCTTTCTTTCTTCTTTCTCTTTCTCTCCCTCCCTTCCTTCCTTTCCCTCCTCCTTCCTTCCTTTCGTTCTTTCTTTCCTTCTTTCTTTCTTTCATTCCCTCCCTCCCTCCATTTCTCTCTTTCTTTCTTTCCTTCGTTCCTCCCTCCCTCCCTTGCTCTTTCTTTCTTTTTCTTTCTTTCTTTCTTTCTCTTCCTTCCTCTCTCTCTTTCTTTCTCTTTTCTCTTCCTCCCTTCCTTCTCTCTCTCTCTCTCTCTCTCTCTCTCTCCCTCTCTCCCTCTCTTCTTTCCAGGGTCTGGTTATTCATGTGATCTCGGCTCACTGCAGCCTCAACTTGCCAGGCTCAAGCGATCCTCCCACCTCAGCCTTCCAGGCAGCTGGGACTACAGGCACACACCACTGTGCCCAGGTAATTTTTATATTTTTCATAGAGATGGGTTTCGCCACGTTGCCTAGACTGATCTCAAACTGCTGAGCTGAAGCGATCCTCCCATCTTGATCTCCCAAAGTGCTGGGATGACAGGCTTGCACCACTATGACCGGCAGTCTCTTATTTCCTATGGTGAACATGTGAGAGTGTTTTTCTACAGCAGCATTTCTCGAGTGATGTGCTTTGCACATTGCTGTGCTGCAAATGGGTTACAGGGGTGTGGAGATACTGATTCCCTCTGGCCCTTGGGGTGACTGGGCAGGGCCTGGGCAGTGATAGCCCTGGAGCATGTCACCCCCTGGCCCAGTCAACTCTGGTTCAGAGCAAGGAGGGCTTCCCTAAAGATGGAATTGCTGGGCTTCAGGAAGGTACTTTTCAACCCTGCTAAGGATGAAGTGATTCCCAAGATGCTTATATTTATTTATCCTCTTTCCATGGAAATAAGTGTTCTCTTGTTCTACATCCTTGAGAATCCTTGCTGTCTGACTTTAAAATTTTTGACGATATGTTGTTGTGAAATATTTCACTGATATTTTAATTTGTATTTATATGATTATATTTTTGTATGTTCATTAGCTATTTGGCTTCCTTCTCTGAAATACTTAATTTTTTTGCCTGTTTTTTCCTATTTTTTTTCTATTGGATTCCATGAATTTTACTTATTTATTTTTAGAAGTTCTTTATATATTTTAGATGTGAATTCTTTAATAATTACATAACCTACAAAGATCTTTCAGTGAAGACTTAATTTTTGACTCATTTTATTGTGCCTTTTGTTGAATAGAGTTTCTTAATTTTAAGTTACTCAAATTTATTATTTTCTTTTATGGCTTCTGCTTTTTGTGTCTTGTTAAATAAATCCTTACTTTGAGTACACATTATCTTCTAACAGTTTTATAATTTTGCCTTTCACAGCTAAATGTATAATCCACCTGGAACTGGTGTGAGGAAAGAGGTCCAATTTATTATTATTACTATGATTATTATTTGAGGCGAGGTCTTGTTACATTGCCCAGGCTGCCTTTGAACTCCTGGACTCAAGTGATCTTCCTGCCTCAGTCTCTTGAGTAGCTGTGACTACAGGTGCACACTCCCGTGTGCAGCTTTTATTATTTTTTTAATACAGTTAACCAATTATCCTAGGAGTATTTATTGGTGTCTGTCCTCTTCAGTGATCTATCTTACCAGCTCCATCGTATCAGGTTTCCATATGTGTGAAAACTGCCTATCCCTTCACCAATACCAGTATCTTAAAGCCTTGTAATAATTTTTGATATCTGGTAAGATAAGGCCCTTCACCTCCAACTTGTTCTTCTTTATTGCTTTCTTGGCTATTCTTAGCCCTTTGCTCTTCCATATTTTTTTTTAGAATCATGTAGTCAAGATCTGAAAAAGAGTATCTTTTGGGAATTTGATTAGTGTTACATTCAAACCATGGATTGGTGTGATGAGAATTAACTTTTTTTTTTTTTTTTTTTTGAGACAGAGTCTCACTCTGTCACCCAGGCTGGAGTGCAATGGTGCGATCTCAGCTCACTGCAACCTCTGCCTCCTGGGTTCAAGCGATTCTCCTGCCTCAGCCTCCCTAGTAGCTGGGATTACAGGTGCACGCCACCACGCCTGGCTAATTTTTGTATTTTTAGTAGAGACGGGGTTTCACTGTGTTGGTCAGGCTGGTCTTGAACTCCTGACCTCGTGATCCGCCCACCTTGGCCTCCCAAAGTGCCTGGATTACAGGCGTACCACCACGCCTGGCCTGATAATTAACATTTTTATGATACTGAATTTTCTAATCTGTTAATATGATATTTAGCCTTTTTTTTAAAATGAAGTTTTATAGTTTTATCAGAAAGGTATTGCTCATCTTCTAATAAGTTTATTATTAGGGACTTTATATGTTTTAGTGCTATTATATATGGTACGTATTCATTAAATATTTCCTTTTTGTTGATAGTGAATGGAAATGCAATAGATTTTTATACCTTGATTTTGTATTGTTCAACTTTGCTAAACTCCCTTATTATTAACTCTTTTATTAACTCTCTTATAGGTTATTATTTAATCTTTTACATAGACAATTACATCATCTGTAAACATGACTGTTTGTTTCTTCCTTTTGATTCTTTATTTTTTTTTCTTGCATTACTACACTGGTTAGGATACCCAACCAATGTTGAGTAAGAGTGGAAGTACAGGAACTCTTGTCTTCTTCCTAATCTTAAAGTGAATGCTTTTGGTATTCTTTTCTTTTTTTTTTTTTAGTCAGTCTTGCTCTGTCGCCTAGGCTGGAATGCAGTGGCGTAATCTTGGTTCACTGCAACCTCTGTCCTATGGGTTCAAGTGATTCTCATGTCTGAGCCTCCTGAGTAGCTGGGACTACAGGCACCCGCCACCACGCCTGGCTAATTTTTGTATTTTTAGTAGAGACAGGGTTTCACCATGTTGGCCAGGCTGGTCTCAAACTCCTGACCTCAAGTGATCCGCCTACCTCAGCCTCCCAAAGTGCTTGGATTACAGGCATGAGCCACTATGCTCGGCCACTTTCAGTGTTTTATCATTAAGTGTAAAGTTTGCTATAGGTTTTTATAGATATTCTTTATTTTTATTTTTAAGTTTTGGGGTACATGTGCAGGATGTGCAGGTTTGTTACATAGGTAAACATGTGCCATGGTGGTTTGCTGCACCCATCAACCCGTCACCTAGGTATTAAGCCCAGCATGCATTAACTATTTTTCCTGATGTTCTCCCTCCCTTTACCTCATCCCCCACAGGTCCCAGTGTGTGTTGTTCCCCTCCCTGTGTCCATGTGTTCTCATCTTTCAGCTCCCACTTATAAGTGAGAAAACGTGATGTTTGGTTTTCTGTTCCTGCATTAGTTTGCTGAGGATAATGGCTTCCACTTCTATCCATGTCCTTGCAAAGGACATGATATTGTTCCTTTTTATGGCTGCATAGTATTCCATGGTGTATGTGTACCACATTTTCTTTATCCAGTCCATCATGGTTGGGCATTTGGGTTGATTCCATGTCTTTGTTAGTGTAAATAGTGCTGGAATGAACATATGGGTGCATTATCTTTGTAATAGAATGATTTATATTCCTTTGGGTATATACCAAGTAATGGGATTGCTGGGGTCAAATTTTTATAGATATTCTCTACTAGGTTAAGAAGTTCTAGTTTGCTAAAAGTTGCTGTTATGAGATTTATCAAATACTTTTTCTGCATCTGTTGAGGTAATTGTATAATTCTTTCCATTAATTTTTAATGTGGTAAACTATATTTTCTGATTTTCTAATATTAGACTAAGTTTTCATTCCTGGGGTAAAACCAACTTGTTTGTAATATATTTTCTCTTTTATGCATTGTTCTGTTGTTCACCGATATTTTCCTTAGGATATTTGCATCTGTGTCCCTGAGAAATACTGGGCTGTAATTTCTTTTGTCCTTCTGCCCTCGACAAGTTTTTGAATCAAGGTTTTGCTAGACTCGTAATAAAACGAGTTGACTTGTAGATGTATCAGTCCAATCTCTGCCTCCATCACCAAGTGACATTTTCTTCCTGTCCGTGTGTCCAAATTTCTCTCTTCTTTTAAAGATACCAGTCACTGTATTAGGGCCCACCGTAACTCAGTATGACCTCATCTCAACATCTGCAAAGACCCTATTTCCAAATAAGGTCACATTCATGGGTATCGGGAGTTAAGACTTGAACATATCTTTTTGGTGGACACAATTCAACCCGTAACATAAATATGTATATTTAAGTCACCTAAGTCTAAAATTAGCCAATGTCTTTACTTTCCTTTAGACAACATAATAATGGTAGAACATTTCACTGCTTTCTGTCTCCTTAACTTATGTGGTATCATTGCTGTTTTTCTTTACCACACAAGTCCTTTTTATTATTGTGTTTATAGTCTGCATTTGTTTAGATTTAAGCATGCATTTGCCACTTTGGTTATCAATCCATTATCTTCTTGTCCACATTATTGCTGTTGCGTAGTCAGCTCACAGTCCAATTGCCATTCCTCTGCCTTTCATTAGGGTGTTTTTAAAAAAAGCTTTACTTTTTCTTTTCTGTTCTACAGTTTCAATATAATTTGTTTAGCTGTGTTTTATATATCTTGTTTGAAATTCATTGGAATTCTCGAATCTGTGGATTGGTATCTTTTTATCAGTTCTGGAAAATTCTTAGCTATTATATCTTCAAATATTGCCTCTACTCTCTCTCCTCTCCCTTAAAAAAGCTCTCCTATTAGAGGTTTATTTTTAGTCCCTTTCATTCTTTCTTCCATGACTCAATTTTATTTCATATTTTTCATCTTTTTGACTCTGTTTTCTATTCTGGATAATTTTTTTTCAGATTCATCTTCTAGTTCACTAATTCTTTTGTCAACTATGATACAGTTTTTTCAAATCTACTTGGAGATTTTTATAGTGTGGTGCTCTTATGTTTTCAATGCCTTCATTTATTCTTTATATTATACTATGTTGTATTATACTTATAGCAAGATGCATCAGAGTATTCTAATAGCTGAAGTCTTGCAGATCTGATTCTGCCAACTGCTCTTTCTGCCTCTAGCATATGTTGTTCCCGTATGTGTTCTGTATCTCTTTTGTTTGTATTATGAACTCATATTTTTTTGAACTTATCTGTGATCATTCCTTTTAGTTTAGGCTGAAGGTAGCTTACATCATGGAGGATTTGCCCTTGTATCAGGTAACTGCAGGTATCACCAGCCTGGGGCTATTTTAAATTCTGAGTGAAGTTGAATTTTTTAGGTAGGAATTTGGGCTGCTATGAGGGCCAACTTGTAGATACAAAAATTCTCAGGGTTGATATTTAACACCAGGATTGAAATTTCCCTTTTGGAGATCTGGTTTTGTTTTTCTACTCCACATGAATTTTGAGGGTGTAGTTTCTTTGGGGATAGGCAGTTCCTGCTCTGTATGGGACCATCTTCTATGTGCCTCACCTCTTGGGATGGCTTGTCATTGACTTCTATCCTCTATGGCCTGTGTGTTAGTCGAGTCTCACACTGCTATGAAGAATTACTGGAGACCGGGTAATTTATGAAGAAAAGAGGTTTAATTGACTCGCAGTTCCACAGGTTTACAGAAAGCATGACTGGGAGGCCTCAGAAAACTTACAATCATGGTGGAAGGCAAAGGGGAAGAAAGGACCTTCTTCACATGGTGGCAGGAGAGAGAGAACAAGGGGAAAGTGTCACACACTTTTAAACCATCAGATCTTGTGAGAACTCACTCACTATCACAAGAACAGCAAAAGGGAAATCCACCCCCATGATTCAATCACTTCCCACCAGACCCCTCCTCCGATTCGACATGAGATTTGTGTGGGGACAGAAAGCCAAGCCAAATCAGCCTGTGAGGCCTTGAAACTCTCATGGCTCAGCTTCATACAGTTCAGTGAATGCTTCAAGGTGAAAGGCAGCTTCTGTGTTCTTCCTCTCTGGTCACCATTTCCACCCAGTGTTTTTTTCGCTCTGAATATTTATTACTAATTGGAATACTCAGCTTGTCATTTAGAAGACTAAAAATATTTTATTCAGTGTTGTCTATTGTTTACAATGGTAGTGTTAGCCATAGTACTTAGTAATCCATGTTGCTAGAATTGGAAATGCAACACCTTAGTTTAATTGGCTCTTATCTTAATTGCTACATTTAATTGGCTCTTATGTTAAGTGCAGTTGAAAGCTAGCTGACTTACATGCTATTTAGTATTTTTTTAATTTAATTTTTTTATGTCTTGCCCCCTCTGTGTGAAAGTATCTTATAAGTAGGGACTCTGTCTCATAGTTATTTATTTATCTATCCTTTATTTTCTGGAGTGATTTAAAATTTCCTTCTTCTTGTTCTATGAACACCATCAAAAATTCCATTGTGGTGTAATCTACATTGTATCATACAGATTGGATATTACATCCAGAAATTGACACAAAATAATTTCTCAGATAATGTCTTGATATGTACTATGTAAAATATGACCACCATCTTAGATGATTTCTATGTTTTTGTTTCTAAAGACTGTACACATAAAACAGATCCAAGTGTATAAAAAGTTCGCATGGATGCATAAAGATACGTTTGCAGTTCTACGCTTCAGGTAAGTGGGTTTGTGAGGAATTCTGGTACATGGACTTGGATGTCAGACTGGCCTATTTGGGTTATGCTTTTTCTGCACTGTACTAACTACATGTACTTGGTAAATGACTTAAGTTCTTACCTTCAGTTTTCTAATTTGCAAGATGGGGACAATCATTCTGATCTTGTGGTGTTGTTTTATTAATAATGTTTGCAAAGAGTCTGTCAGATGGTAGGCACTCCAATTATTATTATAGTTGACTTGACCATTTCCGAGGGCATCTAGCCTAGTAGCAACTTGATTTTTAGGTATCCAAGCCCTACCACTAGGCTCCTAATAGTCACATTCTTAGTTAAGACTATCCATGTACCTCCTGGATTACTCTGCTCCTATCTGTCAGTCCCATAGCAACTACCCATTTTATGGGCCAGCACCCTAAATGGGAGTAGGAAGTCAAGTAGACGTTGCAACAGGTGCAGCCTTGACCCTCATTCTCTAGGCTTCTGTGTCTTGGTGAATGTGGCTGCTTCCAGGTGTTGCATGGTGAATATTACTATGGCAGAAAATCTCTTGTTCCTTTTTAGTTAATCAACGGAAGAATATTCTTTGAATTTCTTATTAAGACCAAGCCATTCAATATTACTTCTAGTCACTGGTGAAATTTATTTAAGAAGATAGGGAGACTTTGCCGGAGGGTGACCTTCATGAGTTTGTCTTTTGCTTTCTCAATACAGACTCAAGGAGAAGTCCTGAGAATAGCCTGGAAGCCTAAGGCTGTAGAACTTATTGTCGTTCCTCAGGCCACTTACACCTTAACCAAATATGAAGAAAATTGAAATTCAAAATAAGCTTTGATGAAGTCACCATTTTTCCTCATTTACTTCTACATTTGATGTGTATAGTCAATAGTATTTGATAATATTCATATGACTACTTCATGTATTATTACCAGTTATTCATTTAAAATCTAATTTATCTATAGGGCAAGGGTTTACTTGTGAAAACTCTGATTTTAGAAACCATTAGAACTTTTCAAATACAGATTTTCAGTGCACTTGTAACCACTTCAAGGCTGGCTTCCAAATCTGTCCTAGTGGTACTATGGAAACCTTTTAGTGTTGTGCATGGGTCATATAATTATAAATTATAACCTCTTGCTCATTTTGATACTTTTGGTATTCTTAAAAAAACTTGAAAGGGCAGGGAAAATGCTTCACGGGGAAAAACAATATAGTAATTTTCTTTTCTTTTCATTGAATCAATGTCAATTTATTTTAATTATTCTTTATTTGCTTTATTTAAACATTTAAAAAAAAGTCTTTTTTTTTTTTGAGACAGGGTCATGCTCTGTTGGCCAGACTGGAGTGCAGTGGCATGATCATTGCTCACTGCAGCCTTGAACTCCTGGGCTCCGTTAATCCCCCCCTCCTCAATCTCCTGAGTAGCTGGGACTACAGGTATGCACAACCATGACTGGCTAATTTTTAAATTTTTTTTTGTAGAGGTTGAGTGTCACTATGTTGCCCAGGCTGGTCTCAAACTCCCAGACTCAAGGGATCCTCTCGCCTCAGCCTCCCAAATTTTGGGTTTACAGGTGTGAGCCACTGCATCCAACCTCTAATTTATTTTAGTTGTTTAAAGTGTAAGTCACTCAAATTGCCAACCAATCAAAAAAATCAGTCTTGAAGTAGACAACAATATAGAATTCCCAAACTAGGCTTTGCTCCAGTTTTTTTCTTTTTCTTTTTTTTAAGGAGAATCCGATTCTAAATACAGTCTCTTATCAATTTACAGATCGTTAGAAGTCACATATTTTAAACCAGTTTGGATTTTCTGTGATTATCACTCAAACTTATTTACTAATTATTTTTCTAAATAGGAAGATAAATCTCTACTCAGTCTTTCCCCCTCTGATGGTCCCATAAGAAATCATTTTGCTATTAGCCTGGAAATGTTCCAAAAACCTAACAGTGTGGTGGCAGTCTGCAGCATGGTATCAAGGGAGACATCAGATGTTAGTTCAAATGTGACTTTTATGCTCTTGATCCCACATCTGAAAGTAAAGATGCAATGTATCTCTCAAAAGGTGGTGCTGAATAGGAGTGTTCTATCTCTGTCAGCTCATCAGCCTCTGGGGAAGTACAATCTAAAAGCCATCAGTGGGCTCCTGGGCATTGCCTTTAATCTGGGTCTTTTTTTGGGTCTTGAAATATGGCAGTAGTAACCAATTTAAAGCAAGCAAATGCTAATCATGCAGAAGCCAGCTGTATGAGCAGCTCTCATCTGGGGATTTAAAAACACTTTGCAAAACACAAGACATTAATCTTCACAGTGGTCCTTTGGAGTCATAAACATTCATCACCACCCATCTTTGCCACTGGGAAATCTGGGATTTCAAAGCCTTGGTGCAGGGCTGCCCCCAAGGTCCTAGGCAGGTCCCGTAATCCAAGCTGTGAGCAGACCATAAGGCTCTGGAATTAATGTAGTGAGCAAGGCACAATGGGCCAGTGGGGACTTGTGGCTGACAGGATGGGGCCACTTTTGGGTCTGTGAAAGTACTGGCTCTACCTGGACCCTGTTCAAATGCTCTGTGTTATCTGAGGAAGTGTTAATGGGAAACAGAGTGAGCTGTTACTTTTGGCTTTGGTCTCTCCGTTTCCCTGATTATTTCTCTCTCTATAGGTCTGTCTTTCCTACGATCACTCTCTTAATTCGATTTATCATGTCTGAAGTCATAGATTCCTGGCCTTTTAGGACGCAAAGAATCCTCAGAAATCTACCACTTTTAGTCTCTCCATGAAATTGGGCAGGGGTGAAGTTATTGGCAGTGAAGTCTTAGGCATAAGGGAAGAACTCTATTCCTGTTTCTTTACCTTTTCCCCTGAAAATTCTTGGCCCGTGGCAGGTGCTTCATAAATATGTTCTGAATAAATGTATGAATGAGTAAAACCATGTTGGGGGTAGGGGTTGGAAGAAAAGGAATCGTGGCAGTGGTAATTGTTCCAACATTGTTCAGGTAAGGCTCAGAGATTTGTTGAAGATCCATGTCTTCAGGTTGCTATCCTAGTGGCTAGGTACCTTTAACCAGTTCACATCCCTAATTTTACAGAACAAAATACTAAGGACCACAGAGACTTTAAGTGATCTGCCTAAAGTCTCGTAATTCTTAAAAATGCAGGCATATAGCAAAATATAAGAAATCACTGGATTCTTTCCTACTTAATGTAGAACCAAAAAGTAATTGGTATAATGTCTCTGGACAAGTGGGTTAAAGTCTTGATCTGTCCTTTGTTATTTGTGACTGGCCAAGGTCACTTAATTTTAATAAGTAGTTATTTCTTCATCTGTAAAATGCTAATAATGATGCTAACTGAACAGGGTCATCATGGAGATTAAATAGGAGAATGAATATGAAAGTGGTTAGCAGATGGTAGCATATATATATTAATAAATAGGTATTTTATAATTCTGTTTAAATATTAAGGTTCTTATTGGATTTTTTTTCTTACTGAATTACATATAGCAACTTATTCATGGTGACTCATTAGACTTCCAGACAATTTGGTAGTTATTTAACAAAGGGTGTATTATCGAGGAATGAGATTTTGTAAATATATCTGGGGAGTGTCAACCATACCCAACAAAGAACAATTACGTATTGCATCAATGACAATGTTGAAATAAAAATATTGGGAAATATATTGCAGGAAGTTTGAGGCTTCCTTGTGTGTGAGAGAGAAGGGAGTGGGTGAGGCAGAATGCCTGTGAATGTTATGAGCTGTGTGATACATAGTTGATAGAAATCTCGAAGGTAGAAATTTGGGCCTTAGAGTTTTAGAAAAAGACTTTATCTATATATAGGTATGTATGTATGTATTCACCTATCTATCCGCCCCAACCCCATCCATCTATCCTGTATCCATAGCAGATGCTTGGTTGTCTACTCAGTAAACATTTTCTACTACCTCTTCCCTTCTGGAAAACACACCTCTTAAGTGAAGCTGAAAATGACAGATTCTCCTTTTCTCAACAGTGAATCGTATTTATATGACTCAGTTTTGACCAATGAGATGTAAAAAGAATTCTTCCAGGATGTTTTTGGGGAAGACCTTTCTCCCTGTTAGATTTATATGAGGAGGACATTTTTTTCTCTTCCTGTTCTGTGCCCTGTGGTGTGAGGACATGGTATTTGGAGTTGTTGCAGTGATCTTACTTCCTGAGACAATCAGCCAAAGGATGAAAACCCAATGTGCTGAGCATATCAGAGCAAAAAGATGGAAAGAGCCTAGGTCCTGGATGACACCATAAGTTGCTGGACCAATTCTTGAGCTACGTGCCTTCAGATTTTGTCGGACTTGAAATAATTAGATGTCTTTATTGCTTAAATCACTCTAAGTTTGGTATTACTTTAACACAGTCCTAGGTATACAAATATTGTCTCTTATTTTATTTTTAAAGAGACAGGGTCTCACTCTGTTGCCTAGGCTGGGTAGCCGGGATTATAGGCATGAGCCACTGCGCCCAGTGTACAGGTATAATCTTAATGTACTTTTTCGCCTCTTTGTCTTAGAAAGAATTTAAGGTATGCCACAATGCAGTATGGTTAAAGAAAGTTGAAATAGGTGAAAAAAGAGGCAAAAAAAAAAAAAAAGGAATATGGAGTGAGGACTGATGTCAATACACAAAAGGTATATCATGAAATCTTGTATACTTTCTAGGAGAAAGCAATATTTTATTTTGTGGTAGAAGAAACACTGTTAGCACGATGTTCAATAGTTTCCCATAAAAGTTTGTTGAATGAGTGATTAAGAGTAACAGCCCCTGTGGGCAGAAGCTCCTTCCTTCTCTCCTTCCCTCCTTTGAGCATGAAGATTTTAGCATGGAGAGTCGGGGAAGTCTCCAATGAACAAGTGTTGAGACTGAGGCACTGAAGTGCCATTATCAGATGGTTTCCTGACCCTGGGGATTTTCATTGGCCACTCTGCCAGAAGGAAAAAAGGAACTCATCTGCAGAGAGGAAGGCTGAGAAGATTAAAAACTAGTCCTCGGATCTCAATTCTATAAATCTATTAAAAAATGACAAAACATGGAAAGTGTTGTCACTACATAATTTGTAATGGCAAGAACTGGAAAGAACTTAAATGCCAACCTAAAAAGGTGGGGACCATATTGTACAGTTTCACATTGTAAATTGTGATTTATCTGGCGGATGGAATGTTAGGTGGTTAGCATTTATTTACATACTTCTACCCATATTTACATTTTCCACAACAATAACATGTCCCTGCCTAAGGTTTCGCAGTTGACTCGGTCCAATGGAAACACATTTTCTCCCCAGCACAGGCAAACCTAGCATCCTAGCAGTCAATGCCTCTACCTCTGCGGGATGTTGGCTTTCCCCCCAACCCCTTTAGATCCAGCTTGCAGAACTGCATTCATCATCCTCCTTCTTCAGGATGCACTCTCATCATTGGTTCTGAGTGATGATCATACCTATTTTAATTTGGTTAGAATCGCAGCTAGATATCCTATATTTCAAGGACTATATTGTAAAGTTAATCACATCAATATACTTTATATAAAATGGGGAAAAAGTGGATGGAAAAATGTATGGATTAAGAAGTAGGGAAGAAAATATATAACGTATAGCTGCTACAGTCCTCATTTATGCAACTGGCTGGAAAAATAGTTGATATTCATAACCCTTTTTTTCTACCATTTATGCTGTTTCCTTTGCTCTCAGCCAGCAGGTTGTGATTTTTTTACCTGGTGGGTGACCCAAACTCCCATTTCTATTACATGTGAGCCTTTAGTTGTCCTGAATGCATCAAGTGGCTAAGTCTTCTATTCATATTTTACCAGTGGGCATGATGGTACTAGGAGCCACCATCTCCTGGTTCCACGTATACTCCTCCCTAGCCCTAGCCCCACGGCATTGCCTGCTTTTTTTTTTTTTTTTTGAGACAGAGTTTCGCTCTGTCGCCCAGGCTGGAGTGCAGTGGCATGATCTCAGCTCACTGCAACCTCCACCTCACGGGTTCATGTCATTCTCCTGCCTCAGCCTCCCGAGTAGCTGGGACCACAGGCGCCCGCCACCACGCCTGGCTAATTTTTTATATTTTTAGTAGAGACGGGGTTTCACCGTGTCAGCCAGGATGGTCTCAATCTCCTGATCCGCCCGCCTCGGCCTCCCAAAATGCTGGGATTACAGGTGTGAGCCACCACGCCCGGCTGCATTGCCTGTTTTTGATCCCCAAGCCAATAGGTAGGTCTTTGTTTTCCGCTGTTGCTTGTCTCTAGATTTTTTCTGGGTCACAGATAAACTTATTTTATTTTTGAGCACTGCTATACCTTTGAAATATTTTAAGTTTCTCATTACTATGCTTTTGGAAAGGAGGTGGGAGTGAGATCACTTCTGCTATACTATATTGACACACTGTGGTGCCCCAACCCAATTCCCTCTTCAGGGCTGGCACTTCCGTGACTGCTAAGAGGATGGGACACCCAGGCTCACAGCTGTGTCCTTCACTGTGATTTGCCTCGGCTGCAGGTAACTGCCTCACCCAAGCTTATGCCTCCTCTTGGCTAATGTGGCTGTACAAACATCTACCTGCTTGCTTCAATTTGGAGCAACTTCTGCAGGGCCATCCCAACCTAGAGCCTCCTGTAGATGGGCTGGCATCTCAGCTGCAACTGCTTTGCTATCAGCTTCTCTTTCTGCCCCCTCCTGCCTTATTCAACTCTTTACAGGTGAAGCAGCTTATTTACCTCCTCACAGGTGAAGCAGCTTATTTAACTCCTTACAGGTGAAGCAGCTTATTTACCTCCTTGCAGGTGAAGCAGCTTACTCACCTCCTTACAGATGAGGTGGAGAGTAGAGTGCTCCTGAAAACACTGAACTTTCCACCTCAGAGTCTATTTGGGAACCAGTCTAAGACTAGAAGTTCACCAGAGAAACTATTCAGTGCCCTGCTAATGAAACCTGTGCTTTAACTGGTGCGGTGGGTATCTATTATATTTTTCCTAGCAAGCCTTCTCTTTTCTGGAACTTGCTCTTCTTTTGGAAACTTTCATTCCCTGTGACCCCAGTCACATTATTTATTGTAAGATCTTCAATATTCTTATGTGACCTTACTTTTTATAATTCCTCTTTTGGCTTAATCTAGTTCGAACTGGGATTTCTGCTTTTTGCAAAGAAGCATTAGAAAGTAGTTCACTAGGTTAAAGCATTATTTTACAAACCACTATATTAACAGGCATGGTTTATTAGATTAACCAACTGCAGCCCAACGAAGGGCAGATTTTAAGACAAGATAAATGAATTAGGAAATATAGTATTTGTTATTTATTTTTCTTAACAGAAAAAGTAGTACAGCTTATTGTGGAAAACTTGGAAAGTAGGGGGGAAAAGCTCATAATCCCACTGCCTAGAAATACTTAACTTTTATCATGATTATTTTGTATATTCCTCTATTCTTTTATCTAGAGATATGTGTTATGTATACATATTTTCTTTTAGAACAATGGGATCATACTGTTGGTGAGCTGCTTTGAAATGTTCTAATATACTATGAAAATATTTTGTGTCATTAAGTACTCTTTTATCACATGCTTTTTAAAAAACTGTTTAAGTTCAAGGGTACAAGTGCATGTTTGTGGTTTCTGTTAAAGTTGTGTCACGGGGGTTTGTTATACAGATTATGTCATCACCCAGGTATTAAACCTAGTACCCATTAGTTATTTTGCCTGATCCTCTCCCTTCTCTCACCCTTCACCCTCTGAAAGGACCCCTTGTGTGTTGTTCCCCTCTGTGTCCATGTGTTCTCATCATTTAGCTCTCACTTATAAGTGAGAATATGCAATATTTAGTTTTCTGCTCCTGTGTTAGTTTTCTAAGGATAATGGCCTCCAGCTCCATCTGTGTCCCTGCAAAAGACATGATCTCATTATTTTTTATGGCTGTGTAGTATTTCATGGTGTATATATACCACATTTTCTTTATCCAGTCTGTTACTGGTGGGCATTTAGGTTGATTCCATGTCTTTGCTATTGTAATAGTGCTGTAGTGAACCTACGCATGCATGTATCTTTATAATAGAATGATTTATATTCCTTTGGGCATATACCCAGTAATGGGATTGCTGGGTGGAATGGTATTTCTGTCTTTAGGTCTGTGAGGAATTGCCACACTGTCTTCCACAATGGCTGAACTAATTTACACTGCCACCAACAGTGTATAAGCATTCCTTTTTCCCCACAACCTCATCAGCGTCTGTTAGGTTTTCTTTTTAATTATAGCCACTCTGACTGGTGTTAGACGATGTCTCATTGTATCACATAGTTTTTAATAGCTGCATAGTATTCCACCATATGGTTGTATTATAATTCGTTGAATCAAACATGAATTCAGGTTGTTTCCAAATTATTTCTGTTGCCAATGATATAGAGAATGAGGTCTTAGCTGAATCTTCGAACATAATTCCTGGAAGTGTAATTGATGAATCAAAACATTTGTATATTTTAAGACCTTTTATATGAATTGCTAAATTGGTTTCTAAAATGATTGTATCACCTTACACAGCAGCAGTATATAAAAGTACACTTTTCTAACATTGAGTTGTTTTCTTAAAAGAATTTTGTCAATTTGATAGGCAAACGGTCCTTTCTTTAACTCACGTTTTTTAAATTACCAATAGATGAAACATATTTTCATGTTTATTGTTTCTGTGTGTGTGTGCGTGTGTGTGTGTGTGTGCATATGTATGTAAATTATGTCCTTTGTCCAAGTTGTTTTGGCATGTTAAAAATTTTCTATATTTTACAATGCAGATATTTTTTCCAGTTTGTCATTTGCCTTCTAATTTTATTCATGGAGTCTTTTGATGTGCACAGTCAAATTTAATAAGTTTCTTCTGTGGTTTCTGTTATGCTTGAAAAGGCCTTCTCCCACCCTAGGGAAGAGGAACTTCGCTGGGAGGTGGGGTCACCTCTGAGGGAAGACAAAAGGGAATAGACAGAGAAGAAGGCAGACTAAGCCTGCGGCAAACTCCAGAATCCTGACAGGGGCCCTGAATTGTGTCTTCTCTCTCCCTCATTTTACAGATGAAGGAGCAGTGGTCTGGGGAGAATAAGAAATCAGATTGAAGTAGCAGATTACAAAGTCTCATAATAACAGCATTATCCATGGAGGGATCTATTATATTTTTGTAAAAAATAATTAATTTAGTGATGGTTAAAAGCTTAAAAATTCCTTTCGTGCTCATTTTATAGTCTAATGCTGGTCACAATATTGAAATAAGGAATTAAAAATGCCCCTGCAAGCTGATTACATCTTTACACTTAGAATTGATGGTTCTAATTTCTTTTTATTGATTGTGTAGCATTTTATAAAAGCTATATGGATGTCATGGTGCTTACCCAAAGCAAACTCGCTGTAGCAATCATCATCCATCTATAATTGTTAACAGTGTCCACAAATTAAACTGGAGGAACTTGAACCTGAAGAGGGAAAATAGGCTGTGTAGCACTCAAAATGTGGTAGCTTGTCTTGTTGGCTCAAGGACTGGAAACAAATGGCAAGTAAGTCAATGTTCCAGAAACAGGCTTTCCATCCATGAAGTAGTATATAGGGCTGCCAGATTTAACAAATAAAATGTGGGACACTCAGTTAAATTTGAATTTCAGATAAACAATGAATAATTTTTAATATAAGTCTGCCCTATGCATGATTTGGGGCATACTTGTACAATAAAATTGTTCATTCTTTATGTGAAATTAAAATTTAATGATGCATCCCTGTTTAATGCAACAGAGACCATTTGTTATACATATTAAATACTAAACCCATTCATTGCATGTATTATATGAGGTTCTTTCTTTAGCACTCCAACTGTAGTATAGTTGAATGAACAAGATACTTTCAAGGAAAAGTGGACCAAGAATCTCATATAGATTAGAAAAATGGCATGAAGTAGAAATATTGTATTAGTTTCCAAAGGCTGCTGAAAGAAAGTAGCACAAACTGGGTGGCTCAAAAATAACGGAATTTATTGTATCATAGTTCTGGAAGCTAGCAGTCTGAAACCAAGATGCCAGCGGTGTCCTGCTCCCTCAGAAACGTGGAGGGGAAGCCTTACTTGCATCTTCCTGGCTTCTGGTGGCTTGCAAATAATCCTTTCTGTTCCTTGATTTGCAGCTAGCTACAGCACTTTAATCTCTGCCTCTGTTGTCACGTGGCAAGCTTCCTGTGTGTCTCTCTTCATATGGTATTTCCTCTTTTTAGAAGGACAGCAGTGGGTTAGGGACTACTGGGTTAGGGCTCACACTAATGACCTCATCTTTAACCTGAATACATCTGCAAAGACCCTGTTTCCAAATAAGGTCACATTCACAGGTAGCAGGGGTAAGGACTTCAACATATCTTTTTGGGAGAGACAATTTAACATATAACAGACATGCTTGCTTAATATCCTTGGTTATATATTACAAATTAGAAAGCAACTTTTACTGTAGTCATTTTACTATTTGCCAATTACAAGTGCAGATACTGCCCAAATCAGTTTTTGATTGGAAAGATTTTCATTTTTGAAAGAACAAATAGACATTTTTATGTGGGGTTCTAGAATTTAAGCTTACATGTTTGGCCAGCAGCCTAAACTTCATGCTAGAAGGAGAAAGCTCTGGGGACTGCTGTATTAATCAAACAGAAGTTTATATTTCTCTGAACATAAGGTAAATTTTTCCTTTAAAGGAAAATAATAGTACTGCTATTAGACTCTCAGATGTGATGGTCAGGTGAAGGCCCCCTCTGCAGTCCCAGAGGGATCCCTCATAGCATCTTCAGTGACTTCTAGTATTAGTGTCATAAGAAGTGTGTGTAGGGGGATGTTATACAATTTCCAGGGAATTTTGCTCTAAAAAATTTTTTTATTTTAAAATACTTTAGGGGAGCATTTATACAACAAAGTCCAAGGAACTCCTTAGTGGTGAATAAATAACAAGAGCCTAAAATAAACAGCAAAGGTGGCCAAGTAACTTGAAATTAAGTTATGGTGTTGGTATCACATGGTATAGTTCATCATAGGCTAGATCAGATCAATTTTCTAATTCACACTAAGTCAAGGAAAGTAGGGTGTTTGAATATATATATATGTATATATCTATATGTACATATATACACACACATATATATGTATATATCTATATATACATATATACACACACATATATGTATATATCTATATATACATATATACACACACATATGTATATATCTATATATACATATATACACACATATATGTATATATTGATATATACATATATACACACATATATATGTATATATCTATATATACATATATACACACATATATATGTATATATCTATATATACATATATATACACACATATATATGTATATATCTCTATATACATATATATACACACACATATATATATGTTCTTGGAAAGACAATATAACAGCATTAAAGAAAAATTAGAAAAACATTTTTGAAAAAATTTAAAATTACCGTAATCTCAGAAGCCTTATACAAATATGTTCATTTCTGCATACTACCTTCCACTCTTTTTGTAGTGCAGTGACATACCATTTTAAAGTTGGTAATTTCCTTATAATAAAGTAATGCATGTGTTTGAAACTTCAACATTTCCTTCTTTGAAATGAAGGCCACCCAACTTTAAAAGACATCTTCAACTTTGGCCTGTCATATAAAAAGATCACAATAAAAATATTAAGAAATTGCTTGGCATGATGTATAAGGTTGGGTTGTCATAACAGAGGATGTTGGTTGGCCTTGGGAAGGATTTGTAGGCTGAGTTTTTTTTTTGTTTTTTTTTTTTAAAGACAGAATTTCACTCTTGTTGCCCAGGTGGAGTGCAATGGCATGATCTTGGCTCACTGCAACTTCCACCTCCCAGGTTCAAGCGATTCTCCTGCCTCAGCCTCCCAAGTAGTGGGGATTATAGGCCTGCACCACCACGCTTGGCTAATTTTTCATACTTTTGGTAGAGATGGGATTTCACCATGTTGGCCGGGCTGGTCTTGAATTCCTGACCTCAGGTGATCGGCCCGCCTTGGCCTCCCAAAATGCTGGGATTACAGGCATGAGCCACTGTGCCCAGCTGGTAGGCTGAGTTTTTAAAGTACAAACTCGTGATTCAGGTTTGCGAACGTTTTACCCAAATTGTTTAAGTTTAGATGTATTAGTCTGTTCTCATGCTGCTAATAAAGACATATCCAAGACTGGGTAACTAGAAAGAGGTTTAATGGACTCACAGTTCCACGTGGGTGGGGAAGCCTTACAGTCATGGTGGAAGGTGAAAGGCACATCTTACATGGCAGCAGGCAAAGAGAGAAAGAGAGCCACGTGAAAGAGGAAGCCTCTTATAAAACCATCAGATCTCATGAGACTTATTCACTACCCCAAGAACAATGTGGGGGAAACAGCCCCCATGATTCAATTATCTCCCCCCGGTTCCCTCCCACAACACGTGGGAACTGTGGGTGCTACAATTCAAGATGAGATTTGGGTGGGGACACAGCCAAACCATATCACTAGACATAAATTATTTTACTTCTCATTATTTTTGTGTGCTAATTTTGAGGAGAAATTGCTTTTTGAAATGGATTCATCTCTGATATGTTAATATTTTTCACAGGGTATTCTTTGGCAACATCTATTAGTCGCTAACACAGAGCTTCTCTAAAAGCTTTCACGCTGTAATCAGGCTAATGCGTTTTCTTGGCAAATCCTGACACAGTAGACTTTTGGGTGCTTAGATATTTCCAAGATAGGAAGGACCTTGATTGGGAGTAAGTGGACTAGGAAAATCAGGGAGCCTCATGTGCATCTTTTCTTGACCACATTTTAAAGTTGAACCACTGGTTGGCTCAACCCCTTCCCATCATCACTTCTGCTTTGCCATTTCTGGTGCTTCATGGCTGGTACCACGGAAGCCTCTTACCTACCAAGCTCATCCTGACCCAGGTTCAAAGCCAGTTATCATGGAGGCAGGACATTGTAGTCTTGGGTTCCTTACTTTCTGCTTAGCATGAGTCGTTTTCTTAAACCTGGGATTTGGATCCACCTCTGGGCTTCTGTTAGACTGGCTGACTCTAAGCCCAGGTTTCATGCTCCAGTAACTACTGGGCTCCAGTTCTACGCCCTGTGCCTCATCCTGTCTACTCCTGTGTGCATCACCTACCTGCTCTGGTTGTCAGCTCTGGTACCTCTTAACTTGCCTTGTTCTTGCCAAGCCTTTTCCCAAGAGCCAGTACCCTGCCTTAGCTTCTGAGCTAGGTCACGAAGGCTCTGCTTTTATCCTGGGCAAATGTTGTAATGTCACTCTTTTCTTTCCCTTGCATTTATAGCTGCTATTTTTACCCACGTGCTGAGAGCCCTCCTCCACTCTTCTCTTAGACTTCCTTGGTGGACCTTTGTTTCAATAACTGACATTGTTTTTATTGTACCTAGCCCATGTCCCTATGTTGGCTAGGTCTCTCTTTGAGTGGCTGTCCTAACCTGCTTCTGAGGCCTATATGCTGATTTTTTTTTTTTTTTTTGAGACAGAGTCTCTCTCTGTCGCCCAGGCTGGAGTGCAGTGGTGTGATCTCAGCTCACTGCAACCTCTGCCTCCTGGGTTCAAGCGATTCTCCTGCCTCAGCCTCCTGAGTAGCTGGGGTTACAGGCGCCAGCCACCATGCCTGGCTTATTTTTGTATTTTTAGTAGAAATGGGGTTTCATCATATTGGTCAGGCTGGTCTCGAACTCCTGACCTCAGATGATCCGCACACCTCAGCCTCCCAAAGTGCTGGGATTACAGGCGTGAGCCACTGTGCCTGGCCTATCTGCTGAATCTTTAATCCCCTTCCTCCCTATCTGCTCTGTGCTGCTGTGAAACCCTGTTTTGTCATATACCAACTTCTGAGACAAAATGAAATGAGCCCACTATTTCTGAATGATTCGTGGATTTTTGTCTTGAGAGTTCAAGGTTCAGGTTTTGAGAGTTCACACAGGTTCACACAGTGTGATATTGGTTTATTTGAGTTCCTTCTGTTCTGTATTATCTGTTAAGGACCTTCATAGAGACAGCTTATAGCACATAGTGAAAAAGTGTTTACTGGCTAATGCATGCATGAATGAATGAATGTGTAAACCGTTGAAGGTTGTTCAGATGAAAAAATCCAAAGCTCAGGAAGGATATCTGCTTGAGGTCATTCATAGTAGATAGTAGAAGAGCTGGTATTCAAAACCAGTTCTGTTTGACTTCAAAACCCATAGGAAAACACCAAAAGTGACAGCTAATTTGTGTAGTAGAAGAAATACCCTTGGGAGGCCAAGGTAGGAGGATTGCTTGAGGCCAGGAGTTCAAGATCAGCCTGCGCAACACAGCCAGACCCTGCATCTACAAAAACTTAAAAAAATTAATCGGGCATATTGTGCATGCCTGTGGTCTCAGCTACTTGAAAGGCTGAGGCGGGAGGATGGCCTGAGCCCAGGAGGTCGAGGCTGCCATGAGCTATGATGGTGCTACTGCACTCCAGCCTGGGTGACAGAGCCCTTATCTCTGGGGAGAAAAAGGAAATACCTGTAATTTTCTCTCTAGGAAGGGCGTATTTCAACAGGTAAAGAGGAAATACTGATAGGTTTTAACCTTTTCACATGGCTTCTAGTTTTATTGATTGTGTCTTGGAATGTTGAGTGTGAGCTATTGTACTGCTGCAGTGTCTGTGATTACATTGGAGAAATGGCAGTTGCTTTGTGTGTGACCCAGTCAATGTGTGATGCTCCCTGAGAGCAGTGAGAGTAGAGGGTTCTCTTGAGAGACCCCCTGGAAGAAGAAAAGCACCAAATGAAGATTTGAGACTTGATTCATTGTGTTTATAACACAGGACAAACCTGTACCCCAAGCCGTAGGTCTGATGTTTTGTGATCACACACCAGGGCAGGCCTGAAACAGAAGTGTATTTTTTTTCTCCTGAGACCTAAGGAAGCTGTTAGGAAGGTCTTCAGAGGCTTCTACAGATGCCCCAGTGCTTGAGATACCTCTATGTAGAGGATTTGAATATTTGTTTCCTTTTTTGGTGCCATGGATTCCTTTGGAAGTCAGAAGAATGTTTTTGAATGCATCAAATGAAATATATAGGATTACAAAGAAAACTAATTTTATTGAAATCTGGTGATATTACAGTAGGTCTAATAGCTGCTGTGATTTTGAAGTAGAGATGTTTGTAAATGATGTGGTGAGGAACCAACAACAATGTGATGTGACATGGAAATCTTTGGGCTTTTGATGGGTGACAAATTCATAGGCGCTGCTAAAAGTACTGTGGCTTGTGCCCTGCATCATGATGGAAAGAAACTTAAGTTCGGGGTTTGTGAAAAAAAGAGAATCTTTTCCTCATCCAGGTTCACAATGCCCTAGGTGAAGAACCCTTTCTCTTTGGGTAGGAATATAAACTGGTTGCAAAGCAGCTACAGCAAACTCAGTTGCCCAGGCCTCCCAGTAGGTGGCAGAGGGATCTATAAGGCAATTACTATGTGAAAATTGAGCCCAGATTCATCACTTCACCTCTTTATGCATCACTTTCTTCTGTGTCACTGAGTGAGATGTGCTGGCTCCATCCTTACCTGAAGGTTAAATGCAGTGATCTATGTCAAATAAAATATGTCACATGCCTTAGAAGCAAAGTCAATATTTAGTAGGTGTAATTTCATCCAGACAGATGTAGGGAAAATTAAATGGGAGAGATTAGTTTTCATTATTCATGATTCTTTCTTTATCCAGTTTTTGTTCTCTTTGATACCCTTCCTAATAAATATTGCCTCATGATGATAATTTGTAGAATCATCATTTTTTAAAAGATCTGGATTAATCCTATCTCTTCCTTTAACAAAATTTGGTTTGTTATCACATTACTACCAATAATTTAAAATTTTCTTTGTTAGTTAAAAGATACTGAAAAAAAAAGCCGAAGAAAAGAAAAAAATCACCTGTAACTTTTCAACCATTTTTGGGAGCTGCATAAAGAAATGAAAGTGATCCTGTTCTCTGTACCTCTACCCTACAAGAGAAACACAATTAATGGTGTGATTTTTAAAGAATTGTCAACTTTTTGCAGCTTGGGTGTGCGTGTGTGTCTGTGTTTGTGTGCATATGTGTGTGTATTTTATTGATCTTTGTAATCATTGTGGTAATGCTAATGATTTCTCTCCAGGGTGCTTTTCTATACCTTTCTTTGGTAAGATTAGTCTTTTTGGGAGTGGCAGTTCTATTTCATGTGGTCCTTGAGTTGATCACAGAACACTGCTGTCCCCTGACACTGAGATGAAAAATTAAGACCCAGGTCTGGCTGACCATAGGAATTCATTGGTCAGGAATAGGTATTTGAAGGATATTATCTAGATTGGTATATTCAGCAGTCTTTCAACATCTACTTCCTTTGCTATGGAGCTTGGAATGCTAATTTTCTCAATTTACCTTTACAGAGGTGTGGCCTTCTGACACCATTTTGCCAATAAAAAGTGAACAGAGGTCTGCTGAGGGTTTTGGAGGAAGTCTTTGCTTTCCTGATATAGATGTTGCTACTTTTTTCTTACCACCCTGTCCCCAGGGATGTGTTAGTTGGAGCAGCAGTGTATTAATCTGTTCTCACACTGCTATAAAGAAATACCTGAGACCGGGTTTTTCTTTTCTATCACGTTGGCAGGCTGCAAATTTTTTCAAACTTTTATGCTCTGCTTCCATTTTAAACATAAGTTCCAATTTCAGATAATTTTTCTCAAGTTCAAAGGTCCACAGATCTTCAGGGCAGAGGCAAAATTCTGTCAGTCTCTGCTAAAGCATAGCAAGACTGACTTTTTCTCCAGTTCCCAAGAAGTTCCTCATATACATCTGAGACCACTTCAGCCTGGACTTCATTGTCCACATCATTATAAGCATTTTGGTCAAAACCATTCAACAAGTCCCTAGGAAGCTCCAAACTTTCCCACATCTTTCTGTCTTCTTCTGAGCCCTCCAAACTTTTTTAACCTCTGCCTTAGTTCAAAATACAATCATGCCTTCCCAACAGTTTGCCAAAGTCTTAACTCATTTCAGCATTAACTAAAAAGTAACAAAATGACCAACTATTTCCAAGAACTAGCAAGACATTTATATTAGACATAAGCCTTTAAGCCTTTCTCAATAAACCTTTAACCCTTTCTCAAGTTCATTGAGAAGACTCTCCTTCTCTTGAAGGAGTCACCTTCATTTCAGTGCTGCCACCTTTGGTGGTTCCTTTGCTTTTTGGAATCTGAGTTGAAGCTCTGGCTCTGTTTAGCACTCACAATGCAAATGCTGGGCCCCACCTGCATGGAAGTGCTTCTTTACTCTCATATTTGGCTACAATGCTGCTCAAGGCATGGGATCTAGCCTCCTGAGAAGGTTCTGAGGGGTGAGATGGTCAGTTCCAAATGGAACTTGATTAACAGACACTGGAGACAATAGAGAACTGGGTAAATAAGCCTTCCTCTTTTTTTCGTTTACTGGACTGCTCCAGGATGGTTTCTTCTTGTAGCCAATTACAGAGAAGTCCCTGTACCAAGTAAACTCCTGTTGAGTGAGCTGTTGTGTCTCTGCAGATTGTTGTGAACTGGCTGGTGGCTGGTTCCACCTTCCTAGGTGACG